>NC_140001.1:43101360-43366422 GCF_964263955.1 Coregonus lavaretus | reverse complement strand
AATTGCGAAATTGCAACCCCGCCCATCTTATACTTCAGGCAGACTAGAGCAAACGCTAAAAATATTTGAAAGGTTTGAAATAGTATTTTGAACCCAGGTCTGACGTTAGTTAATTAGTACAGAGTTATGCAGATGGAATCTCTGCAGGGTGTAATTGCAGGCTGTAATTCTTCAGTGTACATATTCCAGCTGGGTTGCGATGATGCACACGTAGAGACAGGAACCTGTGGAATATACATGACCTACGCTTTTCACTTTCTTCATTTGATTTATCCGCAAAATATGTTTGTTTGAAGTGCTGCCCTTTCTCACTGCTGTCTTCTGCCTGATCAAATGAGAATTTGTTCTGTCTATATCAACATCATTCGGTGTGTGCATGTTTGCTTGTCTGTGTAACATCCACACCAGATCATGTGCTGTTTAAGTCTCTCTATTCCCTCCAGCAGTTCTGATGACTTGCCAAAAAAGGGAGTTGAGCCTTTAATGAAAATCAAAGTGTTGTTGTGTTGCGTCAGGCTTTGAGTTACAATATATAAACACAGTCACGACACTGGACCGTGTGATTCTTATTCAACTCACTTTTATACATGGTACAAAGTAACAAATAACAAGGTAATGAACTCAGACCCCACACATCAATCTACAGTGCCCCTGGCCGTGACCCCACTCTCCGAGAGTGTCTCAGTAGGAGTTGGGATATGCAAAAAACACATTCAATTCACACATGCGTATTAATACACACTTGTACAAGTGTGAAATAGGACAGATATAAGCACCCACCAAATTCTTCTTCTTATTATCATTATAATTGTTTGTGTCCCATTATCCATAATAGAATACACTGAACTGTAGTGTACTAGTGTGCTACTTATGCTAGTATGGATTCCATAACATGGACATTGAAACTCCCGCATATGTTGACTCCCACCACAAAGACTTCCATGGTTGACAGTATGATGGCATACTTACCAGTAGTAGTATGCTTATTGCGCTAGCTAGGGAATACTTATGGGCCACCACCATGGTGTAAGGAATCCATTTCATAGATTTTTTGGGGGGCTCCCCTCAAAGAATTCCATGTCTGACAGTATGATGGAATGGTACAGTAGCATGTGTTTCGTATTCCACATAGTAGTGACACAAGAGACTGAACAGACTGCCATGCAGCTGATCTGAGCAATGGGGTACAATTATTCACATCTTTACTTGATACCTGTCCTCCCCAATCCTCTCTCTGTCTCTCGCTCTCTCTCTTTCCCCCTCTGCAAATAATCTATCCATCACTGGAGGTTCACCTATAGACACAAGGAGAGATGAACGGGCCAAATTAGATTTGAATTGCATAATGTGGTTTTAGTGTTATTGCCGACAAAGGCTTTAGTGAGAAAGGGATAACCTGCAGGCAGCTTCCTTATTGCTGGAGAGAGATTGTGACGATGTGTCGGAGGACTGCTTAAAAGGTCTAATTGTGTGGCTTGTGTGCCAGTGATTGAGGAAAAGTCCTGCAGGCTTTAATACCAACCCGAAATGGACTGCAGTCCAAATTAGCAGTCTCACTCCACCTGTCCGTCTCTGTCTGTCTCCCACTACAGTACTTCCTCGCTCTTTTGTTTCCTCTCTCTCACTCTCTTTCTATCTCTCTGCCCTTCATGACCTCTCTCTCTGCATCCCTCTTGTATTCTCTCTCTCTCTCTCTCTCTCTCTCTCTCTCTCTCTCTCTCTCTCTCTCTCTCTATCTCTCTCTCTCTCTCTCTCGCTCTCTCTCTCTCTCTCTCTCTCTCTCTCTCTCTCTCTCTCTCCTCTCTCTCTCTCTCTCTTCTCTCCTCTCTCGCTCTCACACACACACACACTGTCTCTCACACCTTCTCTCACACACTCTCTCACACTCTCTCACCCTGCTTTTCTTTCTCTCACTACATACCTGTTACAGACCATGTCCCTCTCTCACTCTTTATATCTGCCCCCCACCACCACCCCAGTCCCCCAGGTGCCACTGCAGGCTCATCATTAGCAGTGTGAAGGGGAACTGAATGACACGTGTGTGATGAGTGTTCCTGTCTCGTTGCTGGTGGGTTACACAAGCACCCCTCAGTGAGGCTTGAAACAGGCTGGAGGGCCACCGCTCTAGGGGTGTGTAAACCCATTATGGACTGGTTAGGTGGCAGAGCCCAGACCTAGCCTAGTTTTACAGCCTGTGTCTTGAAGAGTCATCCATCCCCTCTGTCTCTGTCTCTCTCTCGATGAGTCACTCCCGTTGGATGGCAGCCATGTTTGCTGTTGCTGTTGTTGTCTATCAGGTCTTAGGGTTAATTGTGTACTAGGTATTACCTAACTGCCTCTTCCCCCTGGCTATTGCCGTTGAAGTGCTATGATTTCTCAGGATATCTGAGATGTCTCAAGTTGTTTGATTTTCCCCGTTTTCAAAGGAAAATATGACTTTTTCTAAACTCTGGATAACCCTTGTCATGTTCTACTGTATCTTTCAACATTTACATTTTTAGTCATTTAGCAGACGCTCTTATCCAGAGCGACTTACAGTTAGTGAGTGCATACATTTTCATACTTCTACTAATGGCTATAGTTTTATAACTGTACTTTATAAGTTGTATAAGAAGTTGTATTATAAGAGCATTTTAACGGTATAATATATTATTAACATATTTATATGTGTATCATTTAAGTATGAAGCTTTAATTGTAGTTAATAACCATTTTAGTACAGTATAATACTACCATAAGAGCTTTATTACTGTAGATTAGACCTGTTTAATAACAGTATATCTATAGCATAAGAGCTATAAATATACCGGACATTTAACTGTATAATAGAAGTCTATAACTGTTTTATAACCATATACTTGCAGTATAAACTCTTTAACTGTAGTTTATAACCATTTATAACAGTATTATGGTAGTATAACCATTCTGCTGTGTGTGTGTGTTTCAGAGTGAAGCAGAGGAAGTCCAAGCCTCAGCACCTGAAGATCAACAGCAGTGTGGGGAGCTGTGAGA
This sequence comes from Coregonus lavaretus, assembly GCF_964263955.1. Taxonomy (NCBI): domain Eukaryota; kingdom Metazoa; phylum Chordata; class Actinopteri; order Salmoniformes; family Salmonidae; genus Coregonus; species Coregonus lavaretus. Next base: position 43,363,411 of record NC_140001.1, on the reverse strand, counting down.
ACCTCCCTACCCAACGCTCACCCCTCCACTCCTCCGACCATCGCTCACTCCGTTCCTTCTTCTTCCCCACCTTCATCCCCTCCACTCCCCCCGTCCACTCCGACGCAAGTAAGTGCCCTTTCTAGACTACCTTGGTCACTAACAAGTTATGATACCCAAGTATGCAGACAGCTTAACTAAATCATACGTTTCAGGCATTATAAGACTGTATTGACTTCACAGTTTGTCCACCCTCTTATCTGTTCAAGTGTCATATGACCGTTGTCTGTGTCCAGGTTTATGGTAACTCTATGGTAGTACCACAAAATATAGTTTAGAGTTTAGAGTCTTAGCCATACTTGAACACAAAACCTCCTCTACTTCCCATTCACAGTCTCTCCATATTCAGCCCTAAACCAAGTGACTGCAGTCTCGCTCTCTCAGTGAGATTATACACGTAGACGAAGACTAATCCTTCCCAGATCACATACACGTATCCCAGGATACCCAGAGGTACCGTGTCAGCGCATACAGCCACCTTATTGGCTGTTGCCTTATTAGTGCCCCCACCGGAAGCCATTAGCGCTTGAGCAGTCCGGAGCAAGAGAGCGAGAGGAAGACGATGTGAGGAGACTGAGAATGATGGAGGCAGGGACAGGGGTGTTGGGGACAGGAGTGAAATATGGCCGTCGATAGGGGACCTGAATGGGTTTAGACCAGGGATCATCAACTAGATTCAGCCGCGGGCCGATTTTTTTCTTGAGCGGATGGTCAGGGGGCCGGAACATAATTACAAATAATTTGTAGACTGCAAATTGACCCCAAGAAGCCTAAACAGATATAATATTTGACTAAAACATAATAATTTCAAACCTTGCTTACATTTGTATACGATCACATACAGTGAGTGTACAAAACATTAGGAACACCTGCTCTTTCCATGACATAGACTGACCAGGTGAATCCAGGTGAAAGCTATGATCCCTTATTGATGTCACTTGTTAAATCCACTTCAATCAGTGTAGATGAAGGGGAGGAGACAGGTTAAAGAAGGATTTTTATGCCTTGAGACAATTGAGACATGGATTGTGTATGTGTGCCATTCAGAGGGTGAATGGGCAAGACAAAATATATAAGTGCCTTTGAACAGGGTATGGTAGTAGGTGCCAGGTGCACCGGTTTGAGTGTGTCAAGAACAGCAACACTGCTTGGTTTTTCACGCTCAACAGTTTCCCAGTTTCCTGTGTGTAGAAGAATGGTCCACCACTCAAAGGACATCCAGCCAACTTGACACAACTGCATTGGAGTCAACATGGGCCAGCATCCCTGTGGAACGCTTTCGACACCTTGAAGAGTCGTTGCCCCGACAAATTGAGGCTGTTCTGAGGGCAAAAGGGGGTGCAACTCAATATTAGGAAGGTGTTCCTAATGTTTTGTACACTCAGTGTATATCTCTCTATTATGCGTGGGAATCACTTGGAGCTGATTTGTTGGTGGGCCGCAGAGTACATCCGTACACAGACTAGGCTAGTGGCAATGCCTCCAAAAAATTGTGATACCCCTAATGTCTCCCATTTATTAAATAGATGGTTGTGTGAAAAATTTTACTGCAAAAGTGGTTACATTTATAGATATTGTGACACACCCCCTAAACAAAAAAATGCTGAATAATGCCTGGCTAGAGGGGGGATGTAACCCAATATTGCAAGTTCTGATATTGCTAAAATTTGGAGTATGAGTAGTCAGTTGTCTGCCCAATATACACACACAACAATAATTTGAATATCTTAATGCATCATGGAAATATAGACCTGTAAACACAGAGATACAATAGGCGGAACTGTCAACTACGAATATTGATGATGAACGTAAGCTTGGCTTTTTGGTAACTGATTAATAGACAACTTTCCAAGTCAAATGTTCTGTCATCAACGCAAAGGGTGGCTACTTTGAAGAATCTAAAATATGAAATATATTTTGATTTGTTTAACACTTTTTTGGTTACTACATGATTCCATATGTGTTATTTCATAGTGTTGATGTCTTCACTATTATTCTACAATGTAGAAAATTGTAAAAATAAAGAAAAACCCTGTAATGAGTAGGTGTGTCCAAACTTTTGACTGGTACTGTATATTATTTAGTATATGTAAAGACAAGATTAAATTGAGAATAGTCTGATGGGTGTGAATATTATCACTGGTGAATGATGCCCAGTGTGTGCAGTCTAAGGCAAGAAACAGAGCATGCATATTTTGTTAACTTTTTCAAATCGTAGTCGCATACTGTACATCAATGAGCCTAGTACATAGGCCTATATGTTTTGATAAGGTTTGTAAACTAAAGTGGGCAAATAACATTTTAGTCATTTAGCAGACGCTCTTATCCAGAGCGACTTACAGTTGGTGAGTGCATAAATATTTTTATACTGGTCCCCCGTGGGAAACGAACCCATAACCCTGGCGTTACAAACGCCATGCTCTACCAACTGAGCTACACGGGTAGCCTATAGGCCTAGGACCCCTGGTACAGGGTTGGAGAGCCCATAGCCTACAGAGCCTAGTGAAACGTGTTCTTATAAGCCCAGTCATTGCGCAATCTCGTGTGAAAGAGTTTTGGGTGGCCACTTTTTAAAAGAGGATCCCAGCTTTCTCCTGCTGCTGTATTTATTGCTTAGTTCTTAAAATTAAGCAGATTAATCCGCTTTACAACCGGTGTTGCCTACCTGGCATACAGTGCCTACAGAAAGTATTCACACCTCTTGACTTTTTCCACATTTTGTTGTGTTACAGACTGAATTTAAAAAGGATTAAATTGAGATTTTGTGCCACTGATCTACACACAATATCCCACAATTTCAAAGTGGAATTTTGTTTGTAGACATTTTTACAAATTAATAACAAATGTAAAGCATTCAACCCTTTGTTATGGCATGCCTAAATATGTTCAGGATACATTTGAGCACATTTTAATGAACAAGTCAAATAATAGGTTGCATGGACTCACTCTGTGTGCAATAATAGTGGTTAACATGATTTTTAAATGTTTACCCCATCTCTGTACCCCACACATATAATTATCTGTAAGGTCCCTCAGCCGAGTAGTAATTTCAAGCACAGGTTCAACCACAAAGACCAGGGAGGTTTTCCAGTGCCTACTGGTAAATAAAAAAATAATTTAAAAAAGCAGACACTGAATATCCCTTTGAGCATGGTGAAGTTATTAATTATGCTTTGGATGGGTTTTCAATACACTCAGTCACTGTCACGACTTCCTCCGAAGCTGCCTGGTCTCCTGGTTCGGGCAGGCTTCAGCGTTTGTCGTCACCGGCCTTCTAGCCACTGCCGCCCCTCATCTCATCATTCCATTAGTTTTGTCTTGTTTTTACACACACCTGGTTCATATCTCCTCATCAGTTCCCATGTCTTTGTGTGTGATTGTTTCATGTGGAGGTGTCGATAGCTCTGTGGAGCTTTATGTACCGTATCGTCAGGATTTTCACCCGTGTGTTTTGTTTTCTCCAGTGCGCCATAATTACCGCACTGTAGTTGTTTTACGCATTGCTGCGTACCGCTGTATTTGCCAAATAAACCATTTATTCTGTGATTTACCCCTCCTGCGCCTGACTCTGTCCAAATCACCTGCTACAGAATCACACACCCAACAGCATGGAGTCAGCAGGAGCGGGGAATATGCCTGGAGTCGTTGAGCGGGTCCGGGAGCATTCCAACATGTTAGCCAGCTTGGGCGAAGCGATGGATCGGGTTCTCCAGGTCATCCAGCGCCTGGAGAGGAGAGGACCCGACCCTGCGGAACCAGCTGATCGACCGGATCCAGCCACCCACACCCCAGGGCCCAGAGGTATTCACCTGTCCCGCTGCCAGGGTTTCCTCCTGCAGTTGGACCTCTATTTTACCACCATCAGACCGGCTCCATCGGGTCGGGAGAAGGTGTCCGCCCTCGTCTCCTGCCTCTCGGGGAAAGCCCTGGATTGGGCCAATGCGGTCTGGAGTGAAGGAGGAGACGCGTTGGACAACTACGGGGAGTTCGCTCGCCTGTTCCGGTCAGTCTTCGATCATCCCCCCCGAAGGAAGAGAGGCGGGCGAGCGGCTGGTCTATCTGAGGCAGGGGACGAGGACCGTGCAAGACTTTGCCCTGGAGTTTAGAACTCTAGCAGCTGGGTCCGGGTGGAATGAGCGGGCCCTCATCAACTGCTTCCGGTGCAGCCTGCGTGAGGATGTCCGAAGGGAGCTAGCCTGCCGGGATACCACGTTGACCTTCAACCAATTGGTGGACATGGCCATCCGGTTGGACAACCTGCTGGCTTCGAGAGGACGTCCCGGCAGAAAGGGCACTCTAGGGTCACCCCAGGTAGTTCAAACCCACACTGTTTCAGAACCCTCTGCTGCGCATTTCACCATCCACGTCAATTTCCCTGATTACACGGTAGTTCCCCAGTGTAAGGCGCTGGTCGATTCAGGCGCAGCTGGGAACTTTATGGACAGGTCTTTAGCTAATAGTCTAGGTATTACATTGGTTCCCCTGTCCATTCCATTGCCCATCAAAGCACTTGACAGTCAACCATTAGGGTCAGGTTTTGTTAGGGAGGTTACAGCACCAGTCACTATGATTACGCAGGAGACCCATAGGGAGCAAATCACCTTTTATATTATTGAGTCCCCTGATTTCCCTGTTGTGTTGGGTCTTCACTGGCTAGCACTACACGACCCCACCTTTTCATGGCCGCAGAGGGTTCTCACGGGGTGGTTTGCGAGAGTGACAGGGTAGGTGTCTAGCTGTTTCCGTTGGTGCAACTACGGTGGAAAGGCCAGACACTACCTCCACCGTGCGCATTCCCCCCGAATATCTCGACTTGGCGCACGCGGTTTCTAAAATGCAGGCGACCAAATTACATTTACATTACATTTACATTTACATTTACATTTACATTACATTACCAACCCATCGGGCGGGGGATTGCGCGATAAACCTCCGGTTAGACACTGTGCCTCCCAGGAGTCATGTATATCCCCTGTCGCAGGCTGAAATGGTGGCTATGGAGACATACGTCTCAGAGTCCCTGCACCAGGGGTCCATACGTCCCTCCATTTCAACCGCCTCCTCAAGTTTCTTTTTCGTGAAGAAGAAAGACGGAGGTCTGCGCCCTTGCATTGATTACCATGCGCTTAATCAAACTGCCATTCGCTATAGTTACCCTCTACCCCTCATCTCCTCTGTTATCGAATCAATGCATGGGGCGCGCTTCTTCACGAAATTAGATCTCAGGAGTGCGTACAACCTAGTGCATGTCCGGGAAGGGCACGATTGGAAGACAGCATTTAGCACAACCACAGGGCATTATGAATACCTGGTGATGCCGTATGGGTTGATGAATGCTCCATCAGTCTTCCAGTCCTTTGTGAACAAGGTGTTTCGGGAAATGCTTGGTCGTGGTGTGGTGGTTTACATCGATGACATTCTGGTGTATTCCGCTACGAGCGCCGAGCATGTGTCCCTGGTTCGCAGAGTGCTGGGCCGACTGTTGGAGTATGACCTATATGCCAAGGCAGAAAAGTGTCTGTTCTTCCAACAATCCGTCTCCTTTCTCGGATACCACATCACCACCTCAGGTGTGGAGATGGAGGGAGATCGCATTTCAGCCGTGTGTAATTGGCCGACTCCAACCATGGTAAAGGAGGTGCAGCGCTTCATTGGCTTTGCCAACTACTATCGGAGGTTTATCCGGGGCTTTGGCAAGGTCGCAGCTCCCATCACCTCTCTGTTGAAGGGTGGGCCATTCCGGCTCCACTGGTCTGCTGAGGATGACAGGGCTTTCAGTAACCTGAGGGCTCTGTTTCACCTCAGCCCCGGTACTGGCCCATCGCGATCCATCATTGCTGTTCGTAGTGGAGGTGGATGCGTCCGAGGTAGGGGTAGGCGCTGTCCTATCCCAACGCTCGGGCATGCCACCCAAGCTCCGCCCTGTGCCTTCTTCTCAAAGAAGCTCAGCTCGGCGGAGCAGAACTATGACGTTGGTGATCGGGAGCTGTTGGCTGTTGTCAGAGCTGGATGGATCAGGGATGGATCGAGGGGGCCCCGGCGTACTCTGTCCGTTCCATCCTGGATTCGAGGCGTCGGGTGGGAGGCCTTCAGTACCTCGTGGAATGGGAGGGGTACGGTCCAGAGGAGCGGTGCTGGATCCCGTTGAAGGATGTCCTCGATCCATCCCTGTTGCGGGATTTCCACCGTCGCCATCCAGCTCGCCCTGCACCGCGTCCTCCTGGCCGTCCCCGAGGCCGGTGTCGGTGCGCTGCTGGAGCTGCGCGTCAAAGGGGGGTTCTGTCACGACTTCCTCCGAGGGCCATCCCTCTGCACTCGTTGATTCTGGGTTGGGACGTACCGGACACCGTTGAAGCTGGTGCCCCTCCTGGCCACAATAGGGACAGAGCCCCAACTGTCTCTGACAGCGTCGCTCATCCGTGGGGAGGCGTGTGGCCCCTACCTCCATGGGTTCAGGCTCTGACTCAGAAAGGTCAACGAAGGAGGGATAGAGGCGATGGGGGTGCCGACGCTCCCGAAGAAGATTATCCAGATGGATGGCCATCACGATGATTGTGTCCAAGGTTAGATTGTCGTCTCTGCACGCCAGCTCCGTCTGGACCTCTTCGCGCAATCCTCTTCTGAATTTGTAACTTAGTTTGTACATAATGTTTCTGCTACAATCTCTTATGACCGAAAAGAGCTTCTGGATATCAGGACCGCGATTACTCACCTCGTACTCGACAAAGATTTTTTCTTTAATGAGTAAGACGCAAAGGATTTACTTCAGACACCCGACAAGGGCCAAATCCCCGTAATTCGCATGAAGAAGAGACGGAGATATCGGGGATGTAGGTCGGGGTGCCTTGTAAGGATCAGACGTCGAGTGGGTAATCTACCTCTACCATCAGTCCTATTGGCCAATGTACAATCATTGGATAATAAAATGGATGAGCTCCCCTCATGACTATCCTAGCAGCGGGACATTAAAAACTGTAAAATCTTATGTTTCACTGAGTCGTGGCTGAATGACGACATGGATAACATACAGCTGGTGGAGTTTTTGGTGCATCGGCAAGATAGAACACCTGAACAACACTCCACACTGCCGTATCCCACCTGGACAAAAGGAACACCTATGTGAGAATGCTATTCATTGACTACAGCTCAGAGTTCAACACCATAGTGCCCTCAAAGCTCATCACTAATCTAAGGACCCTGGGACTAAACACCTCCCTCTGCAACTGGATCCTGGACTTCCTGACGGGCCGCCCCCAGTTGGTAAGGATAGGTAACAACACATCTGCCACGCTGATCCTCAACACGGGGGCCCCTCAGGGGTGCGTGCTCAGTCCCCTCCTGTACTCCCTGTTCACCCATGACTGCATGGCCAGGCAGGACTCCAACACCATCATTAAGTTTGCCGATGACACAACAGTGGGAGGCCTGATCACAGACAACGATGAGACCGCATATAGGGAGGAGGTCAGAGACCTGGCCGTGTGGTGCCAGGTTAACAACCTCTCCCTCGATGTTACCAAGACAAATGAGATGATTGTGGACTACAGGAAAAGGAGCATGGAGCACGCCCCCATTCTCATCGACGGGGCTGTAGTGGAGCAGGTTGAGAGCTTCAAGTTCCTTGGTGTCCACATCACCAACAAACTATCATGGTCCAAACACACCAAGACAGTCGTGAAGAGGGTCCGACAAAGCCTATTCCCCCTCAGGAGACTGAAAAGATTTGGCATGGGTCCTCAGATCCTCAAAAAGTTATACAGCTGCACCATCGAGGACATCCTGACTGGTTGCATCACTGCTTGGTATGGCAACTGCTCGGCCTCAGACAGCAAGGCACTACAGAGGGTAGTGCGTACGGCCCAGTACATCACTGGGGCCAAGCTTCTTTACATTTTTGACCAGGTGGTGTAAGAGGAAGGCCCTAAAAATTGCCAAAAACTCCAGCCAACCTAGTCGTAGACTGTTCTCTCTGCTACCACACGGCAAGCGGTACCGGAGCGCCAAGTCTAGGTCCAAAAGGCTTCTTAACAGCTTCTACCCCCAATCCATAAGACTCCTGAACAGCTAATCAAATGGCTACCCGGACTATTTGCATCCCCCCCCCCCCTCTTTTTACGCTGCTGCTACTCTCTGTTTATTATCTTTGCATAGTCACTTTACCTCTACCCACATGTACATATTACCTCAACTAACCTGTGCCCCCGCACATTGACTCTGTACCCCCTGTATATAGCCTCGCTACTGTTATTTTACTGCTGCTCTTTAAATATTTTTTATTTTTCTTTGTTATTTTATTTTTCTTGAAACTGCATTATTGGTTAAGGGCTTGTAAGTAAGCATTTCACTGTAAGGTCTACAACTGTTGTATTCAGCGCATGTGACAAATACAATTTGATTTGAAACGGGCATCGCTGACCTGGGTGGACTGTTGGATGGGCTTGGGGTGCTGGCTCGCTGGGTCAACTTGTGGTAGAGAATCCTCCGCCTATTGGAGGTGACGCCCCTCAGGGAATGTCGAGACATTGAAGAACGCGGAGGACCTCATAAAGCCGTCCCTGGTCGTGGTGTTGGCCAAGTAGGGGTCCCTGTTCGCTGACCATCTGGGAGATGTCCTGATTAACTGCTGCTTCCATCTGTAGAGGCAGTATTCTGTAACGTTGACGCAGGGAGTCAGGAAGCAGGTGCAGTTAGTGAGTTTAATAATAATGAAAGTAGAACGATACAAAACAAGAGCAACATCTGAAAACATAACCAATACTGCCTGAAGAGTGATGCTAGGGAGTGCTAGATAAAGGGGGAGTTATCAGGGTAGTGATGGAGTCCAGGTGTGCCTCATGATGGGGCTCAGGTGTGCGTAATGAGGGTTGCGTAATGAGGGTTGCGTAATGAGGGGTTGCCAGGAACGGTGGTTAGTAGACCGGCGACGTTGAGAGCCGGAGAAGGTGAGCGGGAGTAGACGTGACACCTACATTCATCATAAATATTCATAGTTGATATTTCCACTTATTGTATCTCTGTGTTTACAAGTCTATATTTCCATTATATATTAAGATATTCTAATGCTGTTTGTTTGTGCGTTAGAGGCAGACAACTGACTACTTGTATTCCAAATTGTAGCAATATCAGAGCTTGCAATATTGGGTTACATGAGCTTATGCAGCTGATTCCCCCTCTAGCCAGGCATTATTATGCACTGTTTTAGTTTTGGGGGTGTGTCTCAATATCGATCAATTTAACCACTTTTGCAGTAAAATATTTTTACACAACCATCCATTTCATAAATGGGAGACATAAGAGAGGTAAAAAAAACATGGTTGTGTTTTGTTCTACCTCTGGTAGGGGTATCCCTTTTTTGAAGACTGGCCACTAGCATACACACAAACACGGACAATGCATGCTTGTATGTCAAGATGTGGCATCTACTTCAACTAATCTCCTGCAACATAAAATGGGATGAATGACGTGCTTGTTTGTGTGTTGGTTTTTGTGAGGGAGTGAAAGAGGGAGGGAGAGAGAAGAAGAGAGAGTCAGACAGACAGACAGACAGGCAGACAGAGAGATAGACAGAACAGAACAATAGACAGACAGACAGACAGACAGACAGACAGACAGACAGACAGACAGACAGACAGACAGACAGACAGACAGTTTAGGATAGAGAGAGATACAGAGAGAGCGAGAATGAGAGCGAGAGCGAGAATGATGATGATTGTCCTCTGCTGCATGATTGAGTATGACAAGCTCCTTGTTAAGTCATGTTCAATTCTACACCAGTTGCTACAAAGTTAAGTGCTCTTGGTAATCTAATATCTCCCTCAGTAATTACTTTTTGTAATTGGCTGTTATTTAAATGTCACATAAGTACAAATAAGTATAGATACGGATATATATATATATATATATATATTGTCAGTATCAGGGGTTCTAGCCTCTAGATATTCAGGACTATAAACTAAGTGTATTTCACTCCAATCTTTAAGGACCACTGATGGTTATGCTTTTTCTTGCTGTCAGTGACTAACTAGACTTCTTCAAACCTGGCAAAGCATTCTCTGTTCAGTGAGACTAATTGACCAAGCAAATACCAGGGATATGATAGAACACTTAAAGATGCAGTCCGGGATCTTAAGCTCAACAAATTTGTAACATATTGTACGAATTGTACAAATTGGATTCCTAAAAATATATATAGTACCAGTCAAAAGTTTGGACACACCTACTCATTCCAGGGTTTTTCTTTATTTTTACTATTTTCTACATTGTAGAATAATAGTGAAGACATCGAAACTATGAAATAACACATGTGGAATCATGTAGTAACCAAAAATGTGTTAAACAAATCAAAATATATTTTACATTTGAGATTCTTCAAAGTAGCCACCCTTTGCCTTGATGACTGCTTTGTACACTCTTGGCATTCTCTCAACCAGCTTCATGAGGTAGTCACCTGGAATGCATTTCAATTAACAGGTGTGCCTTGTTAAAAGTTAATTTGTGTAATTTATGCATTTGAGCCAATCAGTTGTGTTGTGACAGGGTAGGGGTGGTATACAGAAGATAGCCCTATTTGGTAAAAGACCAAGTCCATATTATGGGAAGAACAGCTCAAATAAGCAAAGGGAAACGACAGTCCATCATTACTTTAAGACATGAAGGTCAGTCAATCCGGAAAATGTCAAGAACTTTGAAAGTTTCTTCAAGTGCAGTCGCAAAAACCATGAAGCGCTATGATGAAACTGGCTCTCATGAGGACCATCACAGGAAAGAAAGACCCAGAGTTACCTCTGCTGTAGAGGATAAGTTCATTAAAGTTACCAGCCTGAGAAATTGTAGCACAAATAAATGCTTCACAGAGTTCAAGTAACAGACACATCTCAACATCAACTGTTCAGAGGGGACTGTGTGAATCAGGCCTTCATGGTCGAATTGCTGCAAAGAAACCACTACTAAACGACACCAATAATAAGAAGAGAATTGCTTGGGCCAAGAAACACCAGCAATGGACATTAGACCGGTGGAAATCTGTCCTTTGGTCTGATGAGTCCAAATCAGTAGATCAGCATTAATATTGCAGATAGATTGTGGCTTCTATCACTGTAATTGTCTGCATCATTTCCAATCCCCCATATATACACTACCGTTCAAAAGTTTGGGGTCACTTAGAAATGTCCTTGTTTTCGAAAGAAAATATTTTTTTTTGTCCATTAAAATAACATCGAATTGATCAGAAATACAGTGTTAACGTTGTAAATGGCTATTGTAGCTGGAAACGGCTGATTTTTTATGGAATAACTACATAAGCGTGCAGAGGCCCATTATCAGCAACCATCAGTGCTGTGTTCCAATGGCACGTTGTGTTTGCTAATCCAAGTTTATCATTTTAAAAGGCTAATTGATCATTAGAAAACCCTTTTGCAATTATGTTAGCACAGCTGAAAACTGTTGTGCTAATTAAAGAAGCAATAAAACTGGCCTTCTTGAGACTAGTTGAGTATCTGGAGCATCAGCAATTGTGGGTTCGATTACAGGCTCAAAATGGCCAGAAACAAATAACTTTCTTCTGAAACTCGTCAGTCTATTCTTGTTCTGAGAAATGAAGGCTATTCCATGCGAGAAATTGCAAAGAAACTGAAGATCTCGTACAACGCTGTGTACTACTCCCTTCACAGAACAGCGCAAACTGGCTCTAACCAGAATAGAAAGATGAGTGGGAGGCCCCGGTGCACAACTGAGCAAGAGGACAAATACATTAGAGTGTCTAGTTTGAGAAACAGACGCCTCACTGGTCCTCAACTGGCAGCTTCATTAAATATTACCCGCAAAACACCAGTCTCAACGTCAACAGTGACTCCGGGATGCAAAGAAAAAGCCATATCTCAGACTGGCCAATAAAAAGGAAAGATTAAGATGGGCAAAAGAACACAGACATTGGACAGAGGAAGATTGGAAAAAAGTGTTATGGACAGACAAATCGAAGTTTGAGGTGTTCGGATCACAAAGAAAAACATTTGTGAGACGCACACCAAATTAAAAGATGCTGGAGGAGTGCTTGATGCCATCTGTCAAACATGGTGGAGGCAATGTGATGGTCTGGGTGTCACGCCCTGGCTCGGGGGACTCTCGTATGTTGAGCCAGCGTGTTCGTTTCTATGTTTTGTGTTGCAGGTTGTGGGTCTAGTTTTTCATTTCTATGTTGGCCAGGGTGGCTCCCAATCGGAGACGGCTGTAGCTCGTTGTCTCTGATTGGGAGCCATACTTAGGTAGCCGTTAGGCATTCGTTTGGTGTGGTTTCTTGTTCCGTGTTGGTTTGTGTATGTAACCAGGGACGTCACGTTATCGTTTTGTTGTTTTGTTCGTGTGATCATTATTTAAATAAAATATGTTCGCATTCCACGCTGCGCCTTGGTCCTCTCTTCCCGACGATCGTGACACTGGGGGTGCTTTGGTGGTGGTAAAGTGGGAGATTTGTACAGGGTAAAAGGGATATTGAAGTAGGAAGGCTATCACTCCATTTTGCAATGCCATGCCATACCCTGTGGACAGCGCTTGATTGAAGCCAATTTCCTCCTACAACAGGACAATGACCCAAAGCACAGCTCCAAACTATGCAAGAACTATTTAGGGAAGAAGCAGTCAGCTGGTATTCTGTCTATAATGGAGTGGCCAGCACAGTCACCGGATCTCAACCCTATTGAGCTGTTGTGGGAGCAGCTTGACCGTATGGTACATAAGAAGTGCCCATCAAGCCAATCCAACTTGTGGGAAGTGCTTCAGGAAGCATGGGGTGAAATCTCTTCAGATTACCTCAACAAATTGACAACTAGAATGCCAAAGGTAATAAGCAATTGCTGCAAATGGAGGATTCTTTTACGAAAGCAAAATTTAAAGGACACAATTATTATTTCAATTAAAAATAATTATTTCTAACCTTGTCAATTACTACATTTCCTATGCATTTTACTATATTTCCTATTCAAACTAATTTCATGTATGTTTTCATGGAAAAGAAGGACATTTCTAAGTGACCCCAAACTTTTCAACTGTAGTGTATATTTTGTAAATATATACAGTTCAGTGAAAAAGTATTTGCCCCCTTTCTAATTTTCTCTACTTTTGCATATTTTTGATACTGAATGTTATCAGATCTTCAACTAAAACCTATTATTAGATCAAAGGAACCTGAGTGAACAAATAACACAACAATTACATATATATTTCATAAACAATGTTATGCAACACCCAATGCCCCTGTGTGAAAAAGTAATTGCCCCCTTACACTCAATAACTGGTGGTGCCACATTTAGCTGCAATGACTGCAACCAAATGCTTCCTGTAGTTGTTGGTCTGTCTTTCACATTGCTGTGGAGGAATTGTGTGGGTTTTCAAGCATGAACTGCTCATTTCAAGTCCTGCCACAACATCTCAATTGGGATTAGGTCTGGGCTTTGACTAGGCCATTCCAAAACTTCAAATCTGTTGCTTTTTAGCCATTTTCATGTTGACTTGATTGTGTGTTTTGGTTTATTGTCTTTCTGCATGACCCAGCTGTGCTTTAGCTTCAGCTCACAGACGGATGGCCTGACATTCTCCTGTAGAATTCTCTGATACAGAGCAGAATTCATGGTTCCTTCTATTAGCAAAGCATCCCCAAACCATCACACTACCACCACCATGCTTGACCGTTGGTACAAGGTTCTTACTGTGGAATGCAGTGTTTGCTTTTCACCAGGCATAATGGGACCCATGTCGTCCAAAAAGTTGACTCAAGTTTGCCGGAAATCCCCTGGAAGCACCTGGATGATCATCAAGACTCTTGGAAGAATGTTCTATGGACAGATGATAACAAAATATAACTTGTTGGACGATATGAGTCCCATAATAATGTAATATGTGCCCTCCGAATTCATATTCATTACACAAATAGGCCTATTTAATTTTGTCTGGCTTGCCATTCCAAATAAAATTGAATATTTCTGCTCATATCATTTTTTAAAAAGTCGTTAGGTATAGGCAGGGCCAAAAGCAAATCTAAGTGTTTTCTTGTTTGAATCTTTTTACTTTCTTTTTGGTTTTGAATAGGCAAATGTGTATAGATTAAGTCTGGATTATTAATTTTTTGTTTCATGCCCGTGAATTCATTTTTTGTTGTTTCTATGGTCTCCTTGACCCAATGATGAGGGTTACAGTGCATGGCGATCTGGCAGTGACGATTCCATCGTTCATGAGGTTTCCTGTGAAGTTTTGAGCAAGCTGTCATCACCCGAGTGAGTGGAGAGTCAAAAAAAAAACGAACTTCATCTCGTCCTACAAGACCAGACCGAGTCAACGGCCATAAAGAAGTCGCAGTCAGACAACGGTAACGGCGAGGCACCGGTGAGATGCCTTGAATGGAGAGTGAACTGTGCTGCCTGCCTCCGGAGGACATGCACATCTCCTCCCAGTGACCTTCTCCCTCCGCTCAAGACATGTGGTTCTCTATTGACTGTCACTCCATCTGTTGGAGTAGTTTGTTGTTAGCTCAAAACGTTCAACTCAGGTCATCGTGGTCCAGACCTACTCTGTCATGTTGCTGCTTTATATTATTATTAGTTTATTCCAATATATAGGTGTAGGTGCACACAGGTCGAGAGAAAGATTTGAGGACAGACAAGGACACATGGACAGAAAGTGGCACATTCAATACCGCCTTGTACACTCTTGCCTGCATCTAGCTGATCTAGGGTGTAATCATTACTCCCAACAGTTGCAAACAAGAGTTTCTACTGAACAAATTCAGGGAAGTTTATCGCCGTTTCGTTCCGTTTGCTTCTGTTTAAGAAACGTTTTTCAACAGAATCGTTGGAATGAATACACCCCAGATCACAGCAAACAGTTCACTTTCATAGCCACATTATGATGTGGAAAATTAATCACTGTACTTTATAAGAAATCAAAATACCTTCAGCGTTTTTGTTGCAACAAAAAATGACTTTATTAGAGTTTCAACAAAGCCAGGCCGGTCTGCAGAGTAGCCCCGCCTCTCTCTTGCTCTCCCTCTATATATACCCCCCTTCCGTCTCTCTCTTCACTTAAAATCCCTCCTCCTACAGTTTCCCGCTCTTTTCCACTCCACGCCCACTTCCTTTGTCTCTTTTATTATGCACATAGTACTCCAACCAATCACTCACTCCCCTGTCTTGCACACACACTCATGTTTAGTTTAAACATGACAAGGCCCTAAATCCTTGAAACATACACAAACCCCACCCCATCATGCTGTAATCAATCAAGAAGATACCAAGGAGACAAAGGTCAAAGGTCTAGCCCAAACTCCATTCAACCCTGGTGCCGCTCCCTTCACGGTGTTTGAAGAGAGAGACAAAAGGCCACAAGCTAGATTCAGTCTCTCATCAGATAAGACAGCCATGGATTTAAGTAAGAGCAAGCAATCTGACCCTAGGGCAGATTCCCTCTCTAACCCCCCACACAGTGAAATTAAATGACCTAATACAATTCCTGGCCCAGTAACAAAGAATTCTAACTTTATGGTCGTGATTAACCCAGTTCATTAACCCAGTTCATCTCACAGTACACTAAAACTCTACAGTTCATTAATAATAATTCACCACAATACAAACACCTCGTTGTATTCCTTCTCACATCTACGCACTCTCCTCCTCTCACCTTTTCCCTTCGCTTGTGGACTTCAATGCACAACACATCCCATTACTGTGACCAGGCGAAAAAACATTTCCAAGCCAAACCTTCATATCATAACCGCTACACACAACCATATTAGCTAAAGTAATGTCATACTCAACATAGCTAATAGAAGTAATGCGTTAGTAAACCTGCTACCATCATGCAGTACAGTGTGCAGTCAGTAAGCAGTTTAACAGTTACACCGGTGGGCCCCGGTGGCAATAAATGAGTAAAACCTTCACCTGGAAGAGTTCCCGTGTTGGATAGTCATAGCCAGCTAGCTAACATAGCATCCCTCTGTTTGAGCCGGGTGTTTGAGTAGGCTAAACTAGCTAACTGTGTTTGCTAGCTAAGGAAGTGAAAGTGAAAGTGGAGAAAAAAAAGATTAAATATATCTAGCTCTCTCAAAACTGTTCAACTATTGTATTTTGCTCTCTTTGAGTCTACAAGTGAACACATGTTATGTACTGCAGAGCTAGTTAGCTGTAGCTTATGCTTTTAGTACTAGATTAATTATCTGATCCTTTGATTGGGTGGACAACATGTCAGTTCATGCTGCAAGAGCTCTGATAGGTTGGAGGATGTCCTCCAGAAGTTGTCATAATTACTGTGTAAGTCTATGGAAGGGGGTGAGAACCATGTGCCTGCTAGGTTTTGTATTGAAGTCAATGTACCCAGAGGAGGACAGAAACTAGCTGTCCTCCGGCTACACCATGGTGCTACCCTACAGAGTGCTGTTGAGGTTACTGTAGACCTTCATTGCTAAACAGTGTGTTTTTATCAATTATTTTGTGATATTGTACAGTTTTGTACAGTTGTATCTAAAAAGGATAACGTTTTTAATGTTTCACAATTTATATGTTTCACAAATAATCACTGAGGAGGATGGTCCTCCACCTCCTCCTCTGAGGTGCCTCCGTCTCAGGGAAGCTCATCTGCGTGCTCGTCTTCCTCACTAGTTTCTTGACCTGACTGCAGTTTGGCGTCGTAACCGACTTCATTGGGCAAATGCTCACCTTCGATGGCCACTGGCACGCTGGAGAAGTGTGCTCTTCATGGATGCATCCCAGTTTCAACTGTACCGGGCATATGGCAGACTGCATGTATGGCGTCGTGTAGGTGAGCGGTTTGCTGATGTCAACGTTGTGAACAGAGTGTCCCATGGTGGCGGTGGGGGTATGGGCAAGCATAAGCTATGGACAACAAACACAATTGCATTTTATTGATGGCAACTGAGACTTCTCTTCTCTGTGTCACGGAGGCTCTCCGCACTGCTAAAGCTAACTCTCTCTCCTCTGCTCTTATCCTTCTAGACCTATCCGCTGCCTTTGATACTGTGAACCATCAGATCCTCCTCTCCACCCTCTCCGAGTTGGGCATCTCCGGCGCTGCTCACTCTTGGATTGCGTCCTACCTGACAGGTCGCTCCTACCAGGTGGATGGCGAGAATCTGTCTCCGCACCACGTGCTCTCACCACTGGTGTACCCCAGGGCTCAGTTCTAGGCCCTCTCCTATTCTCTCTATACACCAAGTCACTTGGATCTGTCATATCCTCACATGGTCTCTCCTATTTACATTTTACATTTACATTTTAGTCATTTAGCAGACGCTCTTATCCAGAGCGACTTACAGTTAGTGAATACAATACCTTAGACCACTGCGCCACTCAGGAGTATCATTGATAGGAGTATCATCCTATCATTGCTACGCAGACGACACACAATTAATTTTCTCCTTTCCCCCTTCTGATAACCAGGTGGCGAATCGCATCTCTGCATGTCTGGCAGACATATCAGTGTGGATGTCGGATCACCACCTCAAGCTGAACCTCGGCAAGACGGAGCTGCTCTTCCTCCCGGGGAAGGACTGCCCGCTCCATGATCTCGCCATCACGGTTGACAACTCCATTGTGTCCTCCTCCCAGAGTGCAAAGAACCTTGGCGTGACCCTGGACAACACCCTGTCGTTCTCCGCTAACATCAAAGCGGTGACCCAATCCTGCAGGTTCATGCTCTACAACATTCGCAGAGTTCGACCCTACCTTACACAGAAAGCGGCACAGGTCCTAATCCAGGCACTTGTCATCTCCCGTCTGGATTATTGCAACTCGCTGTTGGCTGGGCTCCCTGCCTGTGCCATTAAACCCCTACAACTTATCCAGAACGCTGTAGCCTGTCTGGTGTTCAACCTTCCCAAGTTCTCTCATGTCACCCCGCTCCTTTGCACACTCCACTGGCTTCCAGTTGAAGCTTGCATCTACTACAAAACCATGGTGCTTGCCTACGGAGCTGTGAGGGGAACGGCACCTCCTTACCTTCAGGCTCTGATCAGACCCTACACCCAAACGAGGGCACTACGTTCATCCACCTCTGACCTTCTAGCTCCCATACCTCTACGGAAGCACATTTCCCATTGAGCATGTTTGGGATGCTGTGGATCGACGTGTACGACAGCATGTTACAGTTCCTGCCAATATCCAGCAACTTCAAGAGGAGTGGGACAATATTCCACAGGCCACAATCAACAGCCTGATATAAACTCTATGCGAAGGAGATGTGTCGTGCTGCATGAGGCAAATGGTGGTGACCAACAGATGCATATCTGTATTCCCAGTCATGTTAAATCCATAGGCCTAATTTATTTATTTCAATTGACTGATTTGAAATTGTAGCATGTTGCATGTATATTTTTGTTCAGTGTACATGGCAGCTAATAGTTGAATTGTGTAAACATCAGGAAATTTAATAAAAGTAAATAAATGCGATACAGTATCAAGAAAGTTCAGAAGTCATGGGTGTGATCAGGGTTGTTGCACAGCTTGCATATTGGATGGTCTGCCGAGGAAATATCGATGGTCTTGAGGAGGGAGCAGCTCAGTCACAGCCAGGGAGTCAGACAGACAGATCCGTAGCTTCAGCAGCGCACCTTCCCCAACATCCTCTCCGTGCCCTGGACTTTGTACATAGCTTGCTACTATTCCTCCAGATCTATCATTTGTGCAGTACCCACTAAGGTGATGCCACTGCTGGCGTACAGACTCACCATACATTTGGTAATATTAATCATTATTTGATTATTATTTGTTTTTGCTTTTTCAAACGCTTTGAGATTCTTTGAAAGGAGCTATAGAAGTTGAATAAATTATTATTATTAGTTGTTAGGGGCAAAGTCCACCCACTCCAGAACAACCAATAGGGCTTGGCCCTCAAGCACTACTATATAGTGGAATATCCTTGGTACAGGCGGTGAGAAACTTCTGGTATGGCTCATCATCTTACTGTTGTCCTGACAAAGACATTAGAGATTAAGACAAATGCCAGTCTAAGGCAGTTAGCCTATTCATAGTAAAGGAATGATTTAATGATTTCATTGTGTTGTGGCGGCATCCCTAATGCTTTTATCTGCCTGCCAAGCATCCCCTGGGGTCCCAGTAAGGGTAATAGCAGCACAGAGCAGGCCTGGTGTGTGTCGTCAGTCTGGTAATGGGTCTGCTTGGGGTCCGGAAGGGAAAAAAAAGATACCCACACACTGTTGAATGCTCCCACTGTTTTATTGAGCAACGGTGTGCAGATTTCTATCTTTCTTTCAATACCCTGCCTCTGCAAGTTAATGGAGGCGCGTACACTCCCTGTAAAGTATCCGCTCAGCATGGCTCATCTGCATGGCTCAAAACCCTTTGGCACGACAAGAACCATTCAACTGCCTCTGATATTTGTATCAAAGACCAAGGACCCCATGAGGATAGCTGGCTGAGCCGGAGGCGGTCAACTGGTGCCTGCTCAGAATGAGTCAGAATGGAGGCTGAATTGTTGATGCCTTTATCTATGTTAGTTTGCGATAGTAAAAGGAGTCATGGTTCTTTGTGTGAATTGTTTTTAGTTTTTTTTCTGACAGTGGCATTGTCATCTGTATGTGAATGTTTCTCAATGGATTTCTGTTCAAAAGATAACTTACTCGCGGCATCCATTATGTCTCTTCATGAAGCTGAAAGGTTTGTTAGTTTGATTGATGTGGTGTGTGTGTCCAGTTGGAGGGCTGCCCCTAGCCTGCGGACAAAACACAACCCACCTGCTGGGCCTAGAGAGCCTGTTGCCAGGTAAACAAACACCACCAGGCTCATTTTACTATCACTTTTAATGAAGACTATTAAATGTTGTGGTCGGCTGAGGTAACTATGCAAGGTCCCAGATCGGTTTGTGCGGTCTTGGCATGACAATAACCACGAGTTAGGAAGACAGCACAGATCTGGGACCGGGCTAGGTCTGCGGGGCTTTGGCCCATTCTAGGCATTCTATTTCTATGGCTGGCTTCTCCCGTCTGCAATTCAGCTTGCCACCAGAAAATATATGTCTCACTTCTTCTCTCCATTTTGAATTGTCCAAATGAGAGACTGGTCTGTGCCATCCGCTTCAGGCATGTCCTACTGCAGTCCCTCTCTCGTTGCCATGTTTCATTGGTTAGAACCCAGCACTTATGGGAAAAAGTGGTGGTGTGGATATTTGTTTCATATCCAAGATAAGAGTTTCTAATGACCATCATCATGAACAACGGAAAAGTAAGATAGTGATAGGTGAGGAGAGGGAGGGGTGTTCTCTTCGTCAAAGATGACAGCAGAATATTCTGTTGAAAAAGTTGAACCTGCACGTCGAGTGTTTGTCATGGAAACAGCGTTGGCAACAAGGCTCTTTGTCTCGAGTCGACGGAGGAGTTTATTTCACACCGTGAAAATGACAGTTACATTTCACCACTCTTTGTGTTTCATATATATACCTGTAGGCATCATGCTGTATGTAGTATAAGTTCATGCCCTGTCTTTTGACACCTTTCATCATGCCACCTTTTACTGTGCCTGTCATTAAAAAGGCGCTAGATATGTATTTTTGGCATAAATGGTTTAATATCCTCCATGTCCATGTCTCCACTCTCTCCCTTCCTGTGCTGTTGTTGTTTGGTTGTTTGTCATGTCATTAGAGGATATAGGACAGTGAGTGGAGGGGGAAGGGGGGATGAAGGGATAGAGGGATGAGTGGAGGGGGAAGGAGAATGTGTCTCCATCCTTATTAAACAGAAAGGATGGAGGAGGACACTGTAGTCTGGCGCCTTTGGGTTACTCAGACCTCCGGTTGTTTGTGTGTGTGTGTGTCTGTGTCTGTGTGTGTCAAATCAAATCAAATCAAATTGTATTGGTCGCATACACATATTTAGCAGTGTTTGCGTATGTGTGTGCTTGCGCACATGCTGAGGTGTACTCACAAAGACCCATCAGGTCAGGCTAATGTACTGTACCATCATACAGAGGTTTCAGGACTTGACCTCTGTGTGAGAAACAACTGGCAGGTCACATAGATGTCAACATCATCTGATGGTTGCTCTTGTGTAATGAGGCTGTTAGTGTAAACAGACAGAACAATAAGCAGGTATATCAGTTCCCATTCTCTATTATATTATCAGGCTGATTGAGTGTAATTGAGTGATGTATTGGACTGTGAACCAGAGACACAGAGTCACAAGCCCCTGGGGTGTGGGGTGTGGGGGGGGGGATTTTGTTCGCTCAGGAATGTGAGTGGTGATTTACGACCTTTAGGTTATAGGTCATGTATATGTATGTGTATGTGCGTTAAAGAGATTCTCTGGTACTTTTGTATACATTTTAGCCAGTAGTTCTGAAAGTAGCACTCACGAGCCAAAAGTGGTCCCCGAAATTGCGTATGTGCAGATATGAGCACCACGTCATTACTCTCTCTGCTGTGTCCAATGAGTCATTGGACCCCACCCCCCGCAACCTCATTGGATAACGCTGGGCTCTTGCTAGCTGTCACTCAAATGAAAGGGGCTAGTGCTACGTGATTAACCGAAATGTCTAATTTTTTTTGTTTATTAAACAACTAATTGACCAACGTTGGTTGAATTCCATTTCATTCATTTTTTTTCTGTGAGCTCAATGCGCACATTGTGCAGTTTCTCTAGAGATAAATCAGATCAAGCCTGAACTGAGCAATGTAGTAGAGAGTTGTAGTTTCTAACAGGCCAATATTCTACATAGTTTAGAGCAGAAAACGTGGTAATTAACTACAATGACCATAATCCATTGTGCACCTACTTGTCCAGTCTGTGTGTTTCTTTTACGCCTGCTATGAGAAGAGACAGAAGAATGCTCGATCGAGAGCAGTTGCTTCACGAGGTATCTCTACCTGAAAATACATTATATAAGTGATTGATAGTTGGTATTCAGCAGTCATAAAAGTATGCCTTATTTACTTTGAAGAATTACAACAATTCTGATTTTGTCAAACAGCATCGGCAGCAGTTCTATAGAGATTACTTGAAATTAAATAATAAAGTCATCAAATAAAACAAATTTAATATACACAACAACTGAAATATTTTTAGTAAAGTAATGTGAGTAAATCAAATCAAATCAAATCAATTTTTATTGGCCACATGCGCCGAATACAACAGGTGCAGACATTACAGTGAAATGCTTACTTACAGCCCTTAACCAACAGTGCATTTATTTTTAACAAAAAAGTAAAAATAAAACAACAACAAAAAAAGTGTTGAGAAAAAAAGAGCAGAAGTAAAATAAAATAACAGTAGGGAGGCTATATATACAGGGGGGTACCGGTGCAGAGTCAATGTGCGGGGGCACCGGCTAGTTGAGGTAGTTGAAGTAATATGTACATGTGGGCAGAGTTAAAGTGACTATGCATAAATAATTAACAGAGTAGCAGCAGCGTAAAAGGATGGGGTGGGGGGGCAGTGCAAATAGTCCGGGTAGCCATGATTAGCTGTTCAGGAGTCTTATGGCTTGGGGGTAGAAGCTGTTGAGAAGTCTTTTGGACCTAGACTTGGCACTCCGGTACCGCTTGCCGTGCGGTAGCAGAGAGAACAGTCTATGACTAGGGTGGCTGGAGTCTTTGACAATTTTGAGGGCTTTCCTCTGACACCTGGAAGTTTGGTCCCAGTGATGTACTGGGCCGTACGCACTACCCTCTGTAGTGCCTTGCGGTCGGAGGCCAAGCAGTTGCCATAACAGGCGGTGATGCAACCAGTCAGGATGCTCTCGATGGTGCAGCTGTAGAATTTTTTGAGGATCTGAGGACCCATGCCAAATATTTTCAGTCTCCTGAGGGGGAATAGGCTTTGTCGTGCCCTCTTCACGACTGTCTTGGTGTGTTTGGACCATGATAGTTCGTTGGTGATGTGGACACCAAGGAACTTGAAGCTCTCAACCTGTTCCACTACAGCCCCGTCGATGAGAATGGGGGCGTGCTCAGTCCTCTTTTTTTTCCTGTAGTCCACAATCATCTCCTTTGTCTTGGTCACGTTGAGGAAGAGGTTGTTGTCCTGGCACCACACGGCCAGGTCTCTGACCTCCTCCCTATAGGCTGTCTCATCGTTGTCAGTGATCAGGCCTACCACTGTTGTGTCGTCGGCAAACTTAATGATGGTGTTGGAGTCATTTCACATATATTATGAAAGAATGATGGTTAATAAGTGATAAGTACTAATGGGCAGTCACTACCATCATGGGACTTTTATTAATTGTTTTATTCTGTGTTGTTACAGCATTCAACCCACATAATGTATAGTGCATTTAATGTAAAAAATTAAATAATCGAAACCGAAATCGAAAAGCTTTATTATTTTTTAATAATCGAATCGAAACCGATCCGACCGCAAAAAGCACTAATCGCTCCGCACTACAATGGGCTGAAGCTCATTGGCTAGAACTCAAATTACTAGGGGGCTGGACCACGTGGGAGGAAATGTAGGGGAAATAGTGTGGCACAGCTTCAAGAAAACATTCACATATATT
Organism: Coregonus lavaretus; assembly: GCF_964263955.1. Taxonomy (NCBI): domain Eukaryota; kingdom Metazoa; phylum Chordata; class Actinopteri; order Salmoniformes; family Salmonidae; genus Coregonus; species Coregonus lavaretus. The sequence continues at coordinate 43,339,871 of NC_140001.1, read as the reverse complement.
ATGAAAGAATGAACTACACATTGACACATCCAGCCCAAAACGGGAGGTTTAAAAAATACGTTATTAGTCGCCAAAGTACTGGAGCACGTCTTTAAGTTGGTCAGGTTGTCTGGGCGTGGTCATATTTCTGTGTTTAACTAAATAACATATATGATGATTGCCTTCAGAAAGTATTTATACCCCTTGACTAATTCCACATTTTGTTGTTACAGTCTGAATTCAAAATGGATTTTAAAAACATAATACCCATCTATACACAATACCCCATAATGACAAAGTGAAAACATGTTTTTAGATGCTGCAAAGGTGATTCTAAGATGTATTGACTCAGGGGTGTTAATACTTACAGTACCAGTCAAAAGTTTAGACACACTTACTCATTCAAGGGTTTTTCTTTACTTTTACTATTTTTTACATTGTAGAATAATAGTGAAGACATCAAAACTATGAAATAACACAAATGGAATCATGTAGTAAACAAAAAAGTGTTAAAAAAATCCAAATATATTTGAGATTTGAGATTCTTCAAATAGCCACACTTTGCCTTGATGACAGCTTTGCACACTCTTGGCATTCTCTCAACCAGCTTCACCTGGAATGCCTTTCCAACAGTCTTGAAGGAGTTCCCACATACAGTGGGGAGAACAAGTATTTGATACACTGCCGATTTTGCAGGTTTTCCTACTTACAAAGCATGTAGAGGTCTGTAATTTTTATCATAGGTACACTTCAACTGTGAGAGACGGAATCTAAAACAAAAATCCAGAAAATCACATTGTATGATTTTTAAGTAATTAATTTGCATTTTATTGCATGACATAAGTATTTGATACATCAGAAAAGCAGAACTTAATATTTGATACAGAAACCTTTGTTTGCAATTACAGAGATCATACGTTTCCTGTAGGTCTTGACCAGGTTTGCACACACTGCAGCAGGGATTTTGGCCCACTCCTCCATACAGACCTTCTCCAGATCCTTCAGGTTTCGGGGCTGTCGCTGGGAAGGAGGTTGTTGGCCAAGATCTCGCGATACATGGCCCCATCCATCCTCCTCTCAATACGGTGCAGTCGTCCTGTCCCCTTTGCAGAAAAGCATCCCCAAAGAATGATGTTTCCTCCTCCATGCTTCACGGTTGGGATGGTGTTCTTGGGGTTGTACTCATCCTTCTTCTTCCTCCAAACACGGCGAGTGGAGATTAGACCAAAAAGCTCTATTTTTGTCTCATCAGACCACATGACCTTCTCCCATTCCTCCTCTGGATCATCCAGATGGCAAACTTCAGACGGGCCTGGACATGTGCTGGCTTGAGCAGGGGGACCTTGCGTGCGCTGCAGGATTTTAATCCATGACAGCGTAGTGTGTTACTAATGGTTTTCTTTGAGACTGTGGTCCCAGCTCTCTTCAGGTCATTGACCAGGTCCTGCCGTGTAGTTCTGGGCTGATCCCTCACCTTCCTCATGATCATTGACGCCCCACGAGGTGAGATCTTGCATGGAGCCCCAGACCGAGGGTGATTGACCGTCATCAACTTCTTCCATTTTCTAATAACAGTTGTTGCCTTCTCACCAAGCTGCTTGCCTATTGTCCTGTAGCCCATCCCAGCCTTGTGCTGGTCTACAATTTTATCCCTGATGTCCTTACACAGCTCTCTGGTCTTGGCCATTGTGGAGAAGTTGGAGTCTGTTTATTGAGTGTGTGGACAGGTGTCTTTTATACAGGTAACGAGTTCAAACAGGTGCAGTTAATACAGGTAATGAGTGGAGAACAGGAGGGCTTCTTAAAGAAAAACTAACAGGTCTGTGTGCGCCGGAATTCTTACTGGTTGCTAGGTGATCAAATACTTATGTCATGCAATAAAATGCAAATGAATTACTTAAAAATCATACAATGTGATTTTCTGGATTTTTGTTTTAGATTCCGTCTCTCACAGTTGAAGTGTACCTATTATAAAAAATTACAGACCTCTACATGCTTTGTAATTAGGAAAACCTGCAAAATCGGCAGTGAAACAAATACTTGTTCTCCCCACTGTATACTGAGCACTTGTTGGCTGCTTTTCCTTCACTCTGCGGTCTGACTCATCCCAAACCATCTCAATTGGGTTGAGGTCAGGGGATTGTGGAGGCCAGGTCATCTGATGCAGCATTCCATCACTCTCCTTCTTGGTAAAATAGCCCTTACACAGCCTGGAGGTGTGTTGGGTCATTGTCCTGTTGAAAAACAAATGATAATCCCACTAAGCCCAAACCAGATGCGATGGCGTATCGCTGCAGAATGCTGTGGTAGCCATGCTGGTTAAGTGTACCTTGAATTCTAAATAAATCACAGACAGTGTCACTAGCAAAACACCCCCACACCATAACACCATGCTTTACGGTGGGAAACACACATGTGGAGATCATCCGTTCTCCCACACCTCGTCTCACAAAGACAAAGCGGTTGGAACCAAAAATCTCCAATTTGGACTTCAGACCAAAGGACACATTTCCAATGTCCATTGCTCGTGTTTCTTGGCTCAAGCAGGTCTCTTCTTCTTATTGGTGTCCTTTAGTAGTGGTTTCTTTGCAACATCTACCATGAAGGCCTGATTCACACAGTCCCCTCTGAACAGTTGATGTTGAGATGTGTCTGTTACTTGAACACTGTGAAGCATTTATTTGGGCTGCAATTTCTGAGGCTGGTAACTCTAATGAACTTATCCTCTGCAGCAGAGGTAACTCTAGGTCTTCCTTTCCTGTGGTGGTCCTCATGAGAGCCAGTTTCATCATAGCGCTTGATGGATTTTGCGATTGCACTTGAAGAAACTTTCAAAGTTCTTGGAATTTTCCGGATTGACTGACCTTCATGTCTTAAAGTAATGATGGACTGTCGTTTCTCTTTGCCTATTTGAGCTGTTCTTGCCATAATATGGACTTGTCACAACACAACTGATTGGCTCAAACGCATTAAGAAGGAAAATAAATTCCACAAATTAACTTTTAACAAGGCACACCTGTTAATTGAAATGCATTCCAGGTGACTACCTCATGAAGCTGGTTGAGAGAATGCCAAGAGTGTGCAAAGCTGTCATCAAGGCAAAGGGTGGCTATTTGAAGAATCTCAAATATAAATTATATTTTGATTTGTTAAACACTTTTTTGGTTCCTACATGATTCGATATGTGTTATTTCATAGTTTTGATGTATTCACTATTATTCTACAATGTAGAAAATAGTAAAAATAAAGAAAAACCCTGGAATGAGTAGGTGTGTCCAAACTTTTGACTGGTACTGTAAGTATTCACACCCCTGAGTCAATACATCTTAGAATCACCTTTGCAGCATTTATAGCTGTGATTCTTTCTGGGTAGGTCTCTAAGAGCTTTGCACACCTGGATTGTAGAATATTTGCACATTATTCTTAAAAAATTCTTCAAGCTCCATCAAATTGGTTGTTGATCATTGCTAGACAGCCATTTTCAAGTCTTGCCATAGATTTTCAAGCCGATTTAAGTCAAAACTGTAACTAGGCCACTCAGGAACATTCAATGTCGTCTTGGTAAGAACCTCCATCTTAGAATCACCTTTGCAGCATTTATAGCTGTGATTCTTTCTGGGTAGGTCTCTAAGAGCTTTGCACACCTGGATTGTAGAATATTTGCACATTATTCTTAAAAAATTCTTCAAGCTCCATCAAATTGGTTGTTGATCATTGCTAGACAGCCATTTTCAAGTCTTGCCATAGATTTTCAAGCCGATTTAAGTCAAAACTGTAACTAGGCCACTCAGGAACATTCAATGTCGTCTTGGTAAGAACCTCCAGTGTATATTTGGCCATGTGTCTTCGGTTATTGTCCTGCTGAAAGGTGAATTTGTCTCCCAGTGTCGGTTGGAAAGCAGACTGAACCAGGATTTCCTCTAGGATTTTGCCTGTGCTTAGCTCTATTCCGTTTCTTTTTAGCAAAAGAAAACTCCCTAGTCCTTGCCAACGACAAGCATACCCATAATATGATGCAGCCACCACCATGCTTGAAAACATGAAGAGTGGTACTCAGTGATGTGTTGAATTTGCCCCAAATATAATGCTTTGTATTCAGGACATAAAGTTAATTTCTTTGCCATATGTTTTGCAGTTTTACTTGAGTGCTTTATTGCAAACAGGATGCATGTTTTGGAATAGTTTATTATGTACAGGCTTCCTTCTTTTCACTCTGTCATTTATGTTAGTATTGTGGAGTAACTACAATGTTGTTTATCCATCCTCAGTTTTCTCCTATCACAGCCATTAAACTCTGGAACTGTTTTAAAGTCACCATTGGCCTCATTTTGAAATCCCTGAGCGGTTTCCTTCCTCTCTGGCTACTGAGTATCTTTGTAGTGACTGGGTGTATTTATACACCATCCAAAGTGTAATTAATTACTTCACCATGCTCAAAGGGATATTCAGTGTCTGCTTTGTTTAATTTTTTACCCATCTACCAATAGGTGCCCTTCTTTGCGAGGCATTGAAAAACATCCCTGTCTTTGTGGTTGAATCTGTGTTTGAAATGTACTGCTCGACTGAGGGACCTTACATACAGTGCCTTCGGAAAGTACTCAGACCCCTTCATGTTTTCCACATTTTGTTATTTTAAAGCCTTATTCTAAAATGGATTAAATACATACAAATCCTCAGCAATCTACACACAATACACTATAATGACAAAGCGAAAACAGGTTTTTAGAAATTTTTGCAAATGTATAAAAGATTAAAAACAGAAAAACCTTATTTACATAGGTTTTCAGACCCTTTGCTGTGAGACTCGAAAATGAGCTCAGGTGCATCCTGTTTCCATTGATCATCCTTGAGATGTTTATACAACTTGATTGGAGTCCACCTGTGGTAAATTCAATTGATTGGACATGATTTGGAAAGGCACATACAGTGCCTTGCAAAAGTATTCTTCCCCCTTGGTGTTTTTCCTATTTTGTTGCATTACAACCTGTAATTTAAATGGATTTTTATTTGGATTTCATGTAATGGACATACACAAAATAGTCCAAATTGGTGAAGTAACTTGTTTCAAAAAATTATAAAAAATAAATAACGGAAAAGTGGTGCAGGCATATGTATTCACCCCCTTTGCTATGAAGTCCCTAAATAAGCTCTGGTGCAACCAATTACCTTCAGAAGTCACATAATTTGTTAAATAAAGTCCACCTGTGTGCAATCTAAGTGTCACATGATCTCAGTATATATACACTTGTTCTGAAAGGCCCAAGAGTCTGCAACACTACTAAGCAAGGGGCACCACCTAGCAAGCGGCACCATGAAGACCAAGGAGCTCTCCAAACAGGTCAGGGACAAAGTTGTGGAGAAGTATAGATCAGGGTTGGGTTATAAAAAAATATCAGAAATTTTGAACATCCCACGGAGCACCATTAAATCCATTATAAAAAAATTGAAATAATATGGCACCACAACAAACCTGCCAAGAGAGGGCCGCCCACCAAAACTCACGGACCCGGCAAGGAGGGCATTAATCAGAGAGGTAACAAAGAAACCAAAGATAACCCTGAAGGAGCTGCAACGCTCCACAGCGGAGATTAGAGTATCTGTCCATAGGACCACTTTATGCCGTACGCTCCACAGATTTTTACATTTTAGTAGACGCTCTTATCCAGAGCGACTTACAGTTAGTGAGTGCATACATTTGTATTTATTTATTTATTTCATACTGGCCCACCGTGGGAATCGAACCCACAACCCTGGCATTGCATGCGCCATGCTCTACCAACTGAGCTACACGGGGCCCATATCTGGGCTTTATGGAAGAGTGGCCAGAAAAAAAGCTATTGCTTAAAGAAAAAAATAAGCAAACACGTTTGGTTTTCGCCAAAAGCCATGTGGGAGACTCCCCAAACATATGGAAGAAGGTACTCTGGTCAGATGAGACTAAAATTGAGCTTTTTGGCCATCAAGGAAAACACTATATCTGGCGCAAACCCAACACCTCTCATCACCCCGAGAACACCATCCCCACAGTGAAGGATGGTGGTGGCAGCATCATGCCGTGGGGATGTTTTTCATTGGCAGGGACTGGGAAACTGGTAAGAATTGAAGGGATGATGGATGGCGCTAAATACAGGGAAATTCTTGAAGGAAAACTGTTTCAGTCTTCCAGCGATTTGAGACTTCCAGCAGGACAATGACCCTAAGCATACTGCTAAAGCAACACTTGAGTGGTTTAAGGGGAAACATTTAAATGTATTGGAATGGCCTATTCAACGCCCAGACCTCAATCCAATTGAGAATCTGTGGTATGACTTAAAGATTGCTGTACACCAGCGTAAACCCATCCAACTTGAAGGAACTGGAGCAGTTTTGCCTTGAAGAATGGGCAAAAATCCCAGTGGCTAGATGTGCCAAGCTTATAGAGACATACCCCAAGAGACTTGCAGCTGTAATTGCTGCAAAAGATGGCTCTACAAAGTATTGACTTTGGGGGGGTGAATAGTTATGCAAGCTCAAGTTTTCATTTTTTTTGTCTTATTTCTTGTTTGTTTCACAATAAAACATATTTTGCATCTTCAAAGTGGTAGGCATGTTGTGTAAATCAAATGATACAAACTCCCCAAAAATCAATTTTAATTCCAGGTTGTAAGGCAACAAAATAGGAAAAATGCCAAGGGGGGTGAATACTTTCGCAAGCCACTGTACCTGTCTATATAAGGTCCCACAGTTGAAAGTGCATGTTAGAGCAATAACCAAGCCATGAGGTCGAAGGAATTGTCTGTAGAGCTCCGAGACAGGATTGTGTCGAGATACAGATCTGGGGACGGGTACCAAAAAATGTCTGCATTATTGAAGGTCCCCAAGAACACAGTGGCTTCCATCACTCTTAAATGGAAGAAGTTTGGAACCACCAAGACTCTTACTAGAGCTGGCCGCCCGGCCAAACTGAGCAATCGGAGGAGAAGGGCCTTCATCAGGGAGGTGACCAAGAACCCGATGGTCACTCTGACAGAGCTCTAGAGTTCCTCTGGGGAGATGGGAGAACCTTCCAGAAGGACAACCATCTCTGCAGCACTCCACCAATCAGGCCTTTATGGTAGAGTGGCCAGACGGAAGCCACTCCTCAGTAAAAGGCACATGACAGCCCACTTAGAGTTTGCCAACAGGCACCTAAAGACTCTCAGACCATGAGAAACAAGATTCTCTGGTCTGATGAAACCAAGATTGAACTATTTGGCCTGAATGCCAAGCAATATAACTGGAGGAAACCTGGCACCATCCCTACGGTGAAGAATGGTGATGGCAGCATCATGCTGTGGGGATGTTTTTCAGCGTCTGGGACTGGGAGACTAGTCAGGATCGAGGGAAAGATGAACGGAGCAAAGTACAGAGAGATCCTTGATAAAAACCTGCTCCAGAGCGCTCAGGACCTCAGACTGGGGCGAAGGTTCACCTTCCAACAAGACAATGACCCTAAGCACACAGCCAAGACAACGCAGGAGTGGCTTCGGGACAAGTGTGTGTGACTAAGATCGGAAAAATAATCCATTCTGACACTAATCTTGAAAGTCGTATTTCAGACAAAGGCTTTTTCAAACCAAAAACCAACTTTCGTTAGCAACTATTAGTACAACAGAAAGTGTTTAAGATTGAGATCATTGGTCATCATGTAGATGAGCCATAGTGTTTATAATGTATGGAGCCAGAAGCCACCCCAGTTCGGTTTATGCCCCTATCAATAACAACATGAACTGACCTATCATTAGGCTTAGCAACAGAGTAACCCCCTTATCTCCCTCACTAACTTTAAGCATCAGTTGTCAGAGCATCTTACCGATCACTGCACCTGTACACAGCCCATCTGTAATTAGCCCACCCAACTACCTCATCCCCATATTGTTATTTATTTTGCTCATTTGCACCCCAGTATGTCTATTTGCACATCATCTTCTGCACATCTATCACTCCAGTGTTAATACTAAAGTAATTGTTTTTCACTATGGCCTATTTATTGCATAACTTACTACATGTGCACACACTGTATATAGATTTTCTATTGTGTTTTTGACTGTACGTTTTGTTTATCCCATATGTAACTGTGTTGTTGTTTTTATCGCACTGCTTTGCTTTATCTTGGCCAGGTCGCAGTTGTAAATGAGAACTTGTTCTCAACTGGCTTACCTGGTTAAATAAAGGTGAAATAAAAATATAACAGGAAGAGTAGTAATGATCTAATGATCGAAGGGTTAACTGTGAGACAAGGCACGCCACTGATATCAATGACAGTAGTTGGTAGGGGCGGATTTAGTTTACTCAGGAATGTGAGTGGTGATTTACGACCTAAAGGTTGAAGGTCAGGTCATATGTCACGTATAGTCAAGAATGTGTGTGATAATTGATGATGTACCTGTATATGTCCATATATGTGTACTGTTGGTGTCTGTAAGTGTGTTTTAGGATTGGGTGTTTTTCCCATGTTTTAACTGTAAGTCGCTCTGGATAAGAGCGTCTGCTAAATGACTAAAATGTAAAATGTTATACTACTTGTTCGTGAAAAAATATCCCTAAATGTAAGTAGTTGTTATAAATATGTATATGAGTTTAAATATGCGCGGTTGTATGTTTGTGAGGAAAAGTGTGTGTGACTAAGACACTGTGTGCAACTAAAAAATATAAAAATAAAAAAAAGACACTGTGTGTACTATGTTACAGGTTTTGGTTTTTCCATTTATATTTTGAGGTTCGACGTTAGCACGTTAGCATGTGAGGAACACTGATTGGTGTCACCTCGTTAGTCAGGATGTGTTACACCTGTGCTGGCTTATCCATCTCGTTAGTCGGAAGGTGTTTCACCTGTGCTGGTCCATGTGATATTTAAGAGTGCTTGGTCCAGGGCTCCAGTTGTCTTTAGAGATGTGGAGGGTTAACACCTTTAGTTGGCTCTTCCTAGTTGATTTCTAGAAAAACAAACCTTTATCTGATCTTCCCTGTTTTTATTTTGCTTCCTGTCTTTAAGAGTGTTTAAAAAATGTTGCCTCCTCTTGGGCAAATTATTGTGCGCTCATGGTGGGTGTCTTTTAGATCCCAGTTGTTGTTGCTAGTCAACTTTCAGTGGACATCCAAATGAGTGGCTTTCAGAACCCCTCCTAAAACCCCACCTGTTTTGGTTGTTGTCAGTGACTCTTTGTTAGTTACCCCTTCTGTTTTTGTGACAATTTTTGTTTTTCTTGCTGGGGATCTTGTTTCCTATGATAGTCGCTCTAATCTCCTACTCTGAAGCTTTGTTGTGCCCAGATATGTGTTCAAAATACACTTTTGTGGTAGAGTTTCTGTCACTGACATCCACCCTGAGGGGTTATACGATTGGTGGAATCATTTTGAAAGTTGCATAAACACACAGGCTAATAAAATATTTAAAAAAGTTATGGACTTTAAGTTGGAAACCTTTGTGGAAAACCCTACATGGGAGATGCTAAATAAATGTATGAAGGCGAATCTGCTCATCATTGCAAAGCATTGACATCAAAGTTGCACATGCTGATTCAAAAGCAGTAGTGAAAGAGTTAGTCTAAACTGTTTTGGTGGAAGATGAAAACGGTCCAACGGGTGATAGAGTACGCCCCATAGACGTGCAACATAAATTAGAGCTTGAGCACAAGGAAAGGGAAAGAGAACGTGCAGCCAGACAACAAGAACAGGAACGTGAGCATGCCATTCGATTTAAGAGAGATCGATCTGGAAGCACTCCGAATCCAGTCAGGAAATTCTGCACCCTCAACTAGTTTGAACTTGGTCGGAACAGCCGACTTGTACTGCCGTTCAATGAAAAGGAGGTGGACGTATATTTTACTCTGAGAGGATTGCCACATCCCTAAAATGGCTGCGAGATATTTGGTCACTGCTCCTCCAAAGTGTTCTTGTGAGAAAAGCTCTGAAAGTGTACGCCGCTTTATCTCTTGACCAGAGTTCAGATTATGACACTGTTAAAGCTGCTATCCTTTGGGCTTACGAGCTGGTCCCAGAGGCATAGACAACAGTTCCGTAAATTACGAAAGATAGAATCACAAAGCCATGTTGAGGTTGCAAGGGAACATGTATTTTTGATTGGTGGTGTGGTTCTCAAGAGTTCAAGGACCTTGAGGATTTAAAGACACTCATACTTCTCAAGCAGATCAAGAATTGCCTTCATGAAAGGGTTGCTACCTACATTTATGAGTACAAGGATCTCACTCTTGAGAAAGCTGCAGTCCTTGCAGATGAGTTTGTGTTGACACATAAAACTACCTTCACAAACAAAGCACCCAGTAGTTCTCCATACGCAAAAAGCAATCCAGAGAAGTCACCTACTGCGAGGTTTCAGTCTTTCTCTACAGTGCCCAAAAATATGGATCGGCTGAAAACTGGTTTTTGTATCTGCCAGTTTGTTATTACTGCCGTCAGAAATGACACATTGTCTCTGTGTCCTAAGTTCAAACAGAAAAAGTAGAGGAAAAAGCAGTTTCTTCTTGTGGGAGCGCTCCAGTCCATTAAGTCTCTGGTTGGGACTGGTGTATCTCCTAAACAAGATTTTGGATCATGTGTATGAACCCTTTGTTTCAGATGGGTTCATGTCTCTGCAGAGTGGCGATGCTGTTAAGCCTCCAGTGAAGATACTGTGAGACACTGGGGCAGCCCAGTCCTTCATTTTGGAGGGTGTTTTGCCTTTGTCTGACCCGCCAAACTGCGCTTCTTAACACCCACCCGCTTAACCCGGAAGCCAGCCACACCAATGTGCCAAGTAAAGCCCCCCCCCCCCCCTGTATTTGGGGAGTTTCTCCCATACTTCTCTGCAGATCCTCTCAAGCTATGTCAGGTTGGATGGGGAGCGTCGCTGCACAGCTATTTTCAGGTCTCTCCAGAGATGTTCGATCAGGTTCAAGTCCAGGTTCTGGCTGGGCCACTCGGACATTCAGAGACTTGTCCTGAAGCCACTCCTGCATTCTCTTGGCTGTGTGCTTAGGGTCGTTGTCCTGTTGGAAGGTGAACCTTCGCAACAGTCTGAGGTCCTGAGCGCTCTGGAGCAGGTTTTCATCAAGGATCTCGCTTTACTTTTCTCTATTCATCTTTGCTTCAATCCTGACTAGTCTCCCAGTCCCGGACGCTGAAAAACATCCCCACAGCATGATGCTGCCACCACAATGCTTCACCATAGGGATGGTGCCAGGTTTCCTCCAGACGTGATGCTTGGCATTCAGGTCCAGCTCTAGGAAGAGTCTTGGTGGTTCCAAACTTCTTCCATTTAAGAATAATGGAGGCCACTGTGTTATTGGACCTTCAATGCTGCAGAAATGTTTTGGTACCCTTCCCCAGATCTGTGCCTCGACACAATCCTGTCTTGGAGCTCTACGGACAATTCCTTCGACCTCATGGCTTGATTTTGCTCTGACATGCTCTGTCAACTGTGGAACCTTACATAGACAGGCGTGTGCCTTTCCAAATAATGTCCAGTCAATTGAATGTACCACAGGTGGACTCCAATGGACATTTTGAGTCTCATAGAAAAGGTTCTGAATAATTATGTAAATAAGGTATTTCTGTTTTGTATTTTTAATACATTTGCAAAAATTTCTATAAACCTGTTTTCACTTCGTCATTATGGGGTATTGTGTGTAGATTGCTGAGGATTTTTATTTATTTATTTAATCCCTTTTAGAATAAGGCTGTAACATAACAAAATGTGGAAAAAGTCAAGGGGTCTGAATACTTTCCGAAGGCACTGTAAATACTATACATGCCAGTATCTCTTGGCTAAGAGTTGAGTAGAGACTGACTGCATCACTTCTTCTTTTTACAAGAAACATTTAATGTGTTGAATATCCCAAATTGTTTGCATAGTCAACTTACACACAGCTTTGACACACACACACACACACACACACACACTTACCCCACCAGACATGCCACCAGGGATCTCTTAACATTCCCCAAATCCAGGACAAATTCAAGAAAGGGTACAGTATTATATAGAGCCATTATTGCATGGAACTTCGTCCCATCTCATATTGCTCAAATGAACAGCAAACCTGGTTTCAAAAAACAGAATGCAACACCTCACGGCACAATGCCTCTCCCCTATTTGACCTATATGGAACAAAAATATAAATGCAACATCCAACAATTTCAAAGATTTTTCCTACAACAATTTCAAAGTTTTTTCACAGTTCATATAAGGAAATCAGTCAATTAAAATAAATAAATTAGGCCCTAATCTATGGATTTCACATGACTGGGCAAGGGTGCAGCCATGGGTGGGCCTGGGAGGGCATAGCCCCACATACTTGGTAGCCAGGCCCTGCCACTGGGGAGCCAGGCCCAGCCAATCAGAATGAGTTTTTTCCCCCACAAAAGGGCTTCATTACAGACAAAAATACTCCTCAGCACTCCGTCAGACGATCCCGCAGGTGAAGAAGCCGGATGTTGTGGTCCTGGGCTGGCCGTGGACGTAATGCCAAATTCTCAAATGACGGAGGCGGCTTATGGTAGAAAAATTAATTGAATGTTAATTTCTCTACCATAAGCCACTTTAAATATCGTTATAGAGAATTTGTCAGTACGTCCAACCGGCCTCACAACCGCAGACCACGTGTAACCACGCCAGCCCAGGACCTCCACATCCGGCTTCTTCACCTGCGGGATCGTCTGAGACCAGCCATCCGGACAGCTGATGAAACTGGGTTTGCACAACCAAAGAATTTCTGCACAAACTGTCAAACCGTCTCAGGGAAGCTCATCTGCGTGCTCGTCGTCCTCACCAGGGTCTTGACCTAACTGCAGTTCGGTGTCATAACTGACTTCAATGGGCAAATGCTCACCTTCGATGGCCACTGGCACGCTGGAAAAGTGTGCTCTTCACGGATGAATACTGGTTTCAACTGTAGCAGATGGCAGACAGGGCAAGCAGTTTGCTGATGTCAACGTTATGAACAGAGTGGCCCATGGTGGCAGTGGGGTTATGGTATGGGCAGGCATACGCTATGGACAACCAACACAATTGCATTTTATTGATGGCAATTTGAATAAACAGAGATACCGTGACGAGGCCTATTGTGGTGCCATTCATCCTCTGCCATCAACTCATGTTTCAGCATGATAATGCGTGGCCCCATGTCGCAAGGATCTGTACACAATTCCTGGAAGCTGAAAATGTCCCAGTTCTTCCATGGCCTGCATACCCACCAGACATGTCACCTATTGAGCATGTTTGGGATGCTCTGGATCGACGTGTACGACAGCATGTTCCAGTTCCCGCCAATATCCAGCAACTTTGCACAGCCATTGAAGAGGAGTGGGACAACATTCCTCAGGCCATAATCAACAGCTTGAAAAACAATATGCATAGAAGATGTGTCGCGCTGCATGAGGCAAATGGTGGTCACACCAGATACTGACTGGTTTTCTGATCCACGCCCCTACCTTTTTTTTAAGGTGCACTACATGGCCAAAAGTATGTGGCCAATCCTTCAAATTAGTGAATTTGGCTATTTCAGCCACACCCGTTGTTGACAGGTGTATAAAATCGAACACACAGCCATGCAATCTCCATAGACAAACACTGGCAATAGAATTGCCCGTACTAAAGAGCTCAGTGACTTTCAACGTGGCACCATCATAGGATGCCACCTTTCCAACAAGTCAGTTCGTCAAATTTCTGCCCTGTTAGAGCTGCCCCGGTCAACTATAAGTGCTATTATTGTGAAGTGGAAATGTCTAGGAGCAACAACGGCTCAGCCGCGAAGTGGTAGGCCACACAAGCTCACAGAATGGGACCGCCGAGTGCTGAAGCACGTAGTGCGTAAAAATCGTCTGTCCTCGTTTGCAACACTCACTACCAAGTTCTAAACTGCCTCTTGAAGCAACATCAGCACAAGAACTGTTCATCGGAAGTTTCCATGGCCGAGCAGCCACACACAAGCCTAAGATCATCATGCACAATGCCAAGCGTCGGCTGGAGTGGTGTAAAGCTCGCCGCCATTGGACTCTGGAGCAGTGGAAACGCGTTCTCTGAAGTGATTAATCACGTTTACCATCTGGCAGTCCGACGGACAAATCTGGGTTTGGCGGATGCCAGGAGAACACTACATGCCCGAATGCATAGTGCCAACTGTAACGTTAGGTGAAGGAGGAATAATGGTCTGGGGCGGTTTTTCATGGTTTGGGCTCCTTAGTTCCAGTGAAGGGAAATCTTAATGCTACAGCATACAATGACATTCTAGACGATTCTGTGCTTCCAACTTTGTGGCAACTGTTTGGAGAAGGCCCTTTCCTGTTTCAGCATGACAATGCCCCATGCACAAAGTGAGGTCCATACAGAAATGGTTGGTCGAGATCATTGTGGAAGAACTTGACTGGCCTGCACAGAGCCCTGACCTCAACCCCATCGAACAGCTTTGGGATGAATTGGAGCGCCGACTGCGAGCCAGGCATAATCAATCGCCCAACATCAGTGCCTAACCTCACTAATGCTCTTGTGGCTGAATGGAAGCAAGTCCCCGCAGCAATGTTCCAACATCTAGTGGAAAGTCTTCCCAGAAGAGTGGAGGCTGTTATAGCAGCAAAGGGGGGACCAACTCCATATTAATGGCCATGATTTTGGAATGTGATGTTCGATGAGCACGTGTCCACACACTTTCGGCCATGTAGTGTATCTGTGACCAACAGATGCATATCTGTATTACCAGTCGTGAAATCCATAGATTAGGGCCTAATTTATTTATTTCAATTGACGGATTTCCTTATATGAACTGTAATCTAAAGTCTTTGAAATTATTGTATGTTGCATTTATATTTTTGTTCAGTGTATAATATACACTGAGTGTACAAAACATTAAGAACATGACATAGACTGACCAGGTGAATCCAGGTGAAAGTGATGATCCCTTAATATTGTCACTTGTTAAATCCACTTTAATCAGTGTAGATGAAGGTGAGGAGACAGGTTAAAGAAGGATTTTAAAGCCTTGAGACATGGATTGTGTATGTGTGCCATTCAGAGGGTGAATGGTCTAGATAAAATATTTAAGTGCCTTTTGAACAGGGTAGTAGGTGCGAAGTGCACCGGTTTGAGTGTGTCTAGATCTGTGACGCTGCTGGGTTTTTCATGCTCAACAGTTTCCTGTGTGTATCAAGAATGGTCCACCACCCAAAGGACATCAAGCCATCTTGACACAACTGTGGAACGCTTTCGACACCTTCTAGAGTCCATTCCCCGACGAATTGAGGCTGATCTGAGGGCAAAAGGGGGTGCAACTCAATATTTTGTACACTGTGTATATATCAAATCAAATCAAATCAAATGTTATTGGTCACATGCGCCGAATACAACAGGTGCAGACATTACAGTGAAATGCTTACTTACAGCCCTTAACCAACAGTGCATTTATTTTTAACAAAAAAAGTAAAAATAAAACAACAACAAAAAAAGTGTTGAGAAAAAAAAGAGCAGAAGTAAAATAAAGTGACAGTAGGGAGGCTATATATACAGGGGGGGTACCGTTGCAGAGTCAATGTGCGGGGGCACCGGCTAGTTGAGGTAATATGTACATGTGGGTAGAGTTAAAGTGACTATGCATAAATAATTAACAGAGTAGCAGCAGCGTAAAAAGGATGGGGTGGGGGGGCAGTGCAAATAGTCCGGGTAGCCATGATTAGCTGTTCAGGAGTCTTATGGCTTGGGGGTAGAAGCTGTTGAGAAGTCTTTTGGACCTAGACTTGGCACTCCGGTACCGCTTGCCGTGCGGTAGCAGAGAGAACAGTCTATGACTAGGGTGGCTGGAGTCTTTGACAATTTTGAGGGCCTTCCTCTGACACCGCCTGGTAGAGAGGTCCTGGATGGCAGGAAGCTTGGCCCCAGTGATGTACTGGGCCGTACGCACTACCCTCTGTAGTGCCTTGCGGTCGGAGGCCAAGCAGTTGCCATACCAGGCGGTGATGCAACCAGTCAGGATGCTCTCGATGGTGCAGCTGTATAATTTTTTGAGGATCTGAGGACCCATGCCAAATCTTTTCAGTCTCCTGAGGGGGAATAGGCTTAACACTGAACATAGTGATAAAGTAGGGCCACGCTCAGTAGTTCCAAAAAAGTAGTTCCAAAGAACATACTACGTTCGAAAATTATAATTATTTTCTCTGGACAGGGGATAGATCATACTGTACATTTAAACTAAAATCATTATTCAGTATGTAGGTTCATCCAACAACTTTGACCTGAAAATAAGGGATCATTCTCTTACAAATACTCTATCTACTTTCCACTTGGACTCGGTCTATGAAGCTATTTTCTAAATAACTGGCGTTCTGTCTCTCTCTGTAACTCTCTCTCTGTCTCATTGTTCAAGCATTCCCACCAGAACACAATGTGTTTCCTCTTCAAGGCCATGAGTGGAGGAGCACTGAAGGCCACCTCTGCTTTCACATTCAGATGAGCTTTACTGTATGGATGGTCCAATGCATTTAGGAGAAGAATGTGTGTCTGTCTGTCTCCGACCGACCAGTGGCAGTCGGTGCCATTTAAGATGAGGGAGGATGATTCTTATTTTTATGAGCATGGCCTTATTTCTATTACAGCATATTAGATGACTGTCATCCATATTCCATTCACCCAGCTCAATGTAACATCGATAGGTTTAGGCTACTACATGATACTCAAATTTTCCCTGTACACATCATGAGGTTGCTACATCCTAGCCTATGAATGAAAGTTTACAATGTAGGTGCACAGGTTGAGAGAATTTGAGTAATCAAGGTGACAGACAGTGACACATTCAATACCGCCTTGCACACTCTTGCCTGCATCTAGCTGATCTAGGTTGTAATCATTAGTCCAACAGTTGCAAATGTGAGTTTCTATTGGACAAATTCAGGTATTTTTTCATTCCGTTTGCTTCAGTATAAGATACGTTTTTCAACAGAATCAGTGGAATGAATACACCCCAGATCACACGCAAACACAGTTCACTTTCATAGCAGCCACATAAAAACAGCATGATCACTTTGCTCGTTGTATATATAATTCCTTCTCTCAACTACAGTATCTACGCACTCTCCCCCCCTCACCTCTGTCACGATCGTTAGACGGAGTAGACCAAGGCGCAGCGTGATAAACGAACATATTTATTATCTTTAGTGATAATACAAAAACAACAAACGATACGTGCAGTCCTAGGGTTAACACAACCAACACGGAACAAACCAAACGGAACAAGATCCCACAAACACTAAGGGAAAACAGACTGTTTAAATATGGTTCCCAATCAGAGACAACCAGCAACAGCTGACACTCGTTGCCTCTGACTGGGAACCACTCTGGCCAACAGAACTACAACACAGAACTAGAACACATAGAATCTACACACCCTGGCTCAACATATAGAGTCCCCAGAGCCAGGGTGTGACAGTACTCCCCCCCCAAAGGCGCGGACTGCGACCGCGACTCAACATAGACAAACCAGGGGAGGGCTGGGTGGGCATTCCTCCTCGGAGGCTGTTCCGGCTCCGGGCTTGACCACCACCCTCCAATAATCCCCCCGTAGCGCCCCTGGTCCGGTCTGGCCCCGCTGGCTGGAGCTGGACTGGACATCGTAGGAGCGGATTGCTTCAGCTCCGGTGTGGAGCAGCTGACCGGTACCTGACCAGGCACCGGTGACCCAGGCACGGGTTGTGCCGGACTGACGACGCACACCCCTGGCTTGGTGCGTGGAGCAGGAACGGGCCGGACCGGACTGACGATGCGCACCCTTGGCTTGGTGCGTGGAGCCGGAACGGGCCGTACCGGGCTGACGATGCGCACCCCTGGCTTGGTGCGTGGAGCAGGAACGGGCCGGACCGGGCTGACGATGCGCACCCCTGGCTTGGTGCGTGGAGCAGGAACGGGCCGGACCGGGCTGACGATGCGCACCCCTGGCTTGGTGCGTGGAGCAGGAACGGGCCGGACCGGGCTGACGACTCGCACCCCTGGCTTGGTGCGTGGAGCAGGAACGGGCCGGACCGGGCTGACGACTCGTACCCCTGGCTTGGTGCGATTGGCAGGAACGGGCCGGACTGACGATGCGCACCCCTGGCTTGGTGCGTGGAGCAGGAACGGGCCGGACCGGGCTGACGATGCGCACCCCTGGCTTGGTGCGTGGAGCAGGAATGGGCTGGACCGGGCTGACGACTCGCACCCCTGGCTTGGTGCGTGGAGCAGGAACGGGCCGGACCGGGCTGACGACTCGTACCCCTGGCTTGGTGCGAGTGGCAGGAACAGGCCGGGCCGGGCTGGCGACGCGCACCGTAGGCTTGGTGCGAGTGGCAGGAACAGGCCGGGCCGGGCTGGCGACGCGCACCGTAGGCTTGGTGCGAGTGGCAGGAACAGGCCGGGCCGGGCTGGCGACGCGCACCGTAGGCTTGGTGCGAGGGGCAGGAACAGGCCGGGCCGGGCTGGCGACGCGCACCGTAGGCTTGGTGCGGGGAGCAGGAACAGGCCGGGCCGGGCTGGCGACGCGCACCGTAGGCTTGGTGCGAGGGGCAGGAACAGGCCGGGCCGGACTGGCGACGCGCACCATTAACTTAGTGCGGGGAGCAGGAACGGGCCGGACCGGACTGGTGACACACACCACTTGCTTGGTGTGAGGAGCGGGACTGGGTTTCGTCATAACCCTCCGCTGCCTACCCAGTTCCTCTCGCCGTGCCTCTATTCTCACCTTCTCCCTTATCGCCTCCAGTAGCTCCACCCTCTGCACCACTAACTCCTGCTCCCTCTGGGCCAATAGCCCCCTTAACCTGGTGGCCTCCTCCCCTAACCTCCCAATACGCCCTGTAGCTGCCTCCTGCTGCCCCGTCGCCCATGCCGTGTGCCCCCCCCCTAAAAATGTTTTGGGGTTGCCTCTCGTCCGTCCGACGACGACCCTGTTGACGCCGTTGCTCCTCTCTCCGTCGCGCCTCTACCGTCTCCCTCCATGGACGGCGATCCATCCTGGCCTGGATTTCCTCCCAGGTCCAGGACCCCTGCCCGTCCAATATTTGCTCCCACGTCCAGGCTGCCTGCTCCTGGACACGCTGCTTGGTCCTGGTATGGTGGGATCTTCTGTCACGATCGTTAGACGGAGTAGACCAAGGCGCAGCGTGATGAACGAACATATTTATTATCTTTAGTGATAATACAAAAACAACAAACGATACGTGCAGTCCTAGGGTTAACACAACCAACACGGAACAAACCAAACGGAACAAGATCCCACAAACACTAAGGGAAAACAGACTGTTTAAATATGGTTCCCAATCAGAGACAACCAGCAACAGCTGACACTCGTTGCCTCTGACTGGGAACCACTCTGGCCAACATAGAAATACAACTCATAGAACTACAACACAGAACTAGAACACATAGAATCTACACACCCTGGCTCAACATATAGAGTCCCCAGAGCCAGGGTGTGACAACCTCTCACCTTTTCCCTTCGCTTGTGGACTTCAGTGCACAACACATCAGTTGTCTGTGACCAAGCCAAAGCTTCATATCATGACCACTAACGCTACACACAGCCTACATCAGGGTTCTTCAATTCCGGTCCTGGAGGGCCGAAACACTTCTGTTTTTTATTTCTACCTGGTAGTTAATTGCACTCACCTGGTGTCCCAGGTCTGAATTAGCCCCTGATTAGAAGGAGAGGATGAAAAACAGAGGTGTTTCGGCCCTCCAGGACCGGAATTGAAGAACCCTGGCCTACATCATTGTCAAGTCATAGTCAACATAGATCCTAACGCGTAAACCCACTACAAACCCACTACAATCATGCAGTACAGTGTACAGTCAGAAAGCGGTTTAGCAGTTACACTGGCGTGCCCCGGTAGCAATACATTTATAAAACCAAAAGCTTACCTTGACTTGGAAGAGTTCCAGTGTTGGATAGCCATAGCCAGCTAGCTCTCTGTTTGAGTAGGCTAAACTAGCTAGCTGCATTGCTAGCTAAGTGAAAGTTAAAAAAATACAACCAAATATAGCTCTCTCTCTCTCCTCCTTAATTTGGAAGAAATTAATTTCTTCCAAACTGTTCAACTATTGTCTTTCTCTCTGAGTCAACTACTCAACCCATTTTATGCTGTGTTAGTTGTAGCTTATGCTTTCAGTACTATCTGATCTTTTGATTGTGTGGACATGTCAGTTCATGCTGAAAGAGTGCTGATAGGTTGGAGGATGTCCACCGGAAGTTGTCATAATGACGGTGTAATTCTAAGGAATGGGGTAAGAACCATGAGCCTCCTAGGTTTTGTATAGAAGTCAATGTACCAAGAGGAGGACAGAAGCTAGCTGTCCTCCGGCTACACCATGGTGCTACCCTACAGAGTGCTGTTGAGGTTACTGTAGACCTTCATTGCTGAACAGTGTGTTTTTATCAATTATTTTGTGGTTTTGTACAGTTGTATCTAAAAAGGATAACGTTTTTAATGTTTCACAATTTATGTTTCACAAATAATCACTGTTGCCACAAACAAAAACACACAAAAAGTGTGTTTTTATCAATTATTTGGTATAGTTTTATCTAAAAAGGATAACGTTTTTTATGTTTAACTGAGGAGGATGGTCCTCCCCTTCCTCCTCTGAGGAGCCTCTCCTGACACACACACACACACACACACACACTGAGAAATACAATACACAGATATGGTTCATACTCTATCTTCGCTCCTCACTATAGCTGTACTGCATGTGGGTGGGCTGGGGCTGAGTAGTGGCACACAGTGCATTGAGAGGTGCGTAATGTATTAGATGCTACTGCTACTGTTGCTGCTGTTAATGTGTTCACTAATGGACCTACCGAAGGTTCTATGTTGGAAAGACCTTTTGAAGTAGGAGGGTCCCTCTGCACACACCCTCACAATAGAACATCTGCAAACACACAAAAGCTTTTTATATGGACCATATCATCAACATACCACCTATTATCTATATGTACATGTGTCTATATAGGGGGGTTACAGTGGCTTTGGAAAGTATTCAGACCCCTTGACCTTTTCCAAATTTTGTTACGTTACAGCCTTATTCTAAAATGGATTAAATAAATAAAAATCCTCAGCAATCTACACACAATACCCCATAATGACAAAGTGAAAACAGGTTTTTAGAAATGTGTGCAAATGTATTAAAAATAAAAAACAGATACCTTATATACATAAGTATTCAGACCCTTTGCTATGAGACTCGAAATTAAGCTCAGGTGCATCCTGTTTCCATTGATCATCCTTGAGATGTTTCTACAACCTGATTGAAGTCCACCTGTGGTAAATTAAATTGATTGGACATGATTTGGAAAGGCACACCTGTCTATATAAGGTCCCACAGTTGACAGTGCATGTCATTCTTAAATGGAAGAATTATGGAACCACCAAGACACTTCCTAGAGCTGGCACCCCGGCCAAACTGAGCAATCAGGGGAGAAGGGCCTTGGTCAGGGAGGTGACCAAGAACCCGACGGTCACTCTGACAGAGCTCTAGGAGTTCCTCTGTGGAGATGGAGAACCTTCCAGAAGGACAACCATCTCTGCAGCACTCTTCCAATCAGGCCTTTATGGTAGAGTGGCCAGACGGAAGCCACTCCTCAGTAAAAGGCACATGACAGCCCGTTTGGAGTTTGCCAAAAGGCACCTAAAGACTATCAGACCATGAGAAACAAGATTCTCTGGTCTGATGAAACCAAGATTGAACTCTTTGGCCTGAATGCCAAGTGTCACGTCTGGAGGAAACCTAGCACCATCCCTACGGTGAAGCATGGTGGTGGCAGCATCATGCTGTGGGGATGTTTTTCAGCGGCAGGGACTGGGAGACTAGTCAGGATCGAGGCAAAGATGAACGGAGCAAAGTACAGTGAGATCCTTGATGAAAAGCTGCTCCAGAGCGCTCAGGAGCTCAGACTGGAGCGAAGGTTCACCTTCCAACAGGACAACGACCCTAAGCACACAGCTAAGACAACGCAGGCGTGGCTTCGGGACAAGTCTATGAATGTCCTTGAGTGGCCTAGCCAGAGACAGAGACTTGTACCCGATCGAACATCTCTGGAGAGACCTGAAAATAGCTCCCCATCCAACGTGACAGAGCTTAAGAGGATCTGCAAAGAAGAATAGGAGAAACTCTCCGAATACAGGTGTACCAAGCTTGTATTGTCATACCCAAGAAGACCCGAGGCTGTAATCGCTGCCCAAAATGCTTCAACAAAGTACTGAGTAGAGGGTCTGAATACTTATGTAAATGTGATATTTCCGTTTTTTCTATTTGTAATAAATGTGCGAACATTTCTAAATTATGGGGTATTATTGTGTGTAAATTGATGAGGGGGAAAAAAACAATTTAATCAATTTTTAGAAGGCTGTAACAAAATGTGGAAATGGTCAAGGGGTCTGAATTCTTTCCGAATGCACTCTAGGTCAGGTTAAAGGGATACTTTGGGATTTTGGTAATAAGGCCCTTTATCTACTTCCCCAGAGTCAGATTAACTCGTGGATACCATTTTTATGTCTCCGCGTGCATTTTGAAGGAGGTTGCTAACTAGCATTAGCTCAATAACTGGAAATCTATCGGTATCTGCTAGGATGCTAGTAGATACTGTACCCACAGACTTCCAGTCATTGCACAACACTAGTTAGCATTGGCTCACGGAACTACCCCTAACGTCCTTCATAATGGACACAGAGAGATATAAAAATGCTGATTACATTCAATCTCTATGATATAAGGATGTTTGGAATAGAGAATAACACTTATTTTTTCTCTAAAGATCCAGAAGTGAATCATTCAAACCCATGACTTTTAACGTAGATCAGACTTTTGTCACTTTATTGTTTTTGAACATCAGGAAGTGTTAGTCAAAATGGGCAATTATGATTGATTGCAGTAAAGGCCACATCAGAGCAGTTGGTACAAATCTATTAAAACGCTGAAATGTCATGCAGTGCACAAATCAGTGTTTGATTTAGCCCAATCACAATCAGTGGTTACCAGCAGGGAACTATTCAATACAAGGACATGTGTTCATATTTAGGCCTACCCTCCACTGTCCAATGACGAGAATGCATTTGGCTGCAATGCAGAGTTGATTCAATCAACCCTTTTGTGTCATTGGTTAGATGTCTAATAATGCCTATGTTTTTATCCTTCCATCCATTTATCTATCCCTACATTCATCCATCCATCCCTCTTTCTCTCTATTGTCCTTCAGACACTCTGTCAGTGCCTCGCTGGTCCCCACAGATCCCTCGGAGAGACCTGGGAAACTCCATAAAACACAGGTAACCAGGGTTTGTGCGTGTGTACACTTGAATGAAGGTGTGAGTGTTCAGGCATTAATGTGTTTGTGTGTGTGTGTGTCTTCCTCTACCAGAGACAGACAGAATGTCAGTCCAATTTAAGGGGGCACTAGCATAACTCATCTCCCTGCTCTCTTCCTGTTTGAACGTCTGATGAATCCCAAATGCCACTGATATCCAAGTTAAACAGTACACCTCCGCTATTGGCCACGGGAACATGCCAACCTACCAACTTTCTCTCTCCTTCTCTCTTTGTCTCTCTCTCGCTCTGTTTCTTTATCTCTCTCTCTCTCGCGCTCTCTCTCTCTCTCTCTCTCTCTCTCTCTCTCTCTCTCTCTCTCTCGCTCTCTCTCTCGCTCGCTCGCTCTCTCTCTCTCTCTCTCGCGCTCTCTCTCTCTTATTCTCTGTCTTTCCCTCCTTCTCTCAGTCTCAGAAGTACGTGGGTGTTTGCCCACTGCTGAAAGTTAATGAGGAGAAAAGACAGTGGTTGTGCACACACGTCTTAATGCTTCATCAGCCAGAGACAAGCGCAAATGTCATTTATATTGGTATTATATCTCAAGCTGTTATTAAAAGGATAAATGCTAGTTTCTAGGGAGATGGACAACTTTATTTCTCTCTTTCTGACATGGTGATTGTCATAGATCTCTATTTGTGCCTCGATGTATCTTCAAAGATCTTGCTCTAAGCACAGGTTATTATGCGTAAGTAAATCATAGCAATTCAATAAACTACTGGCTATAGCAAAATCTCCCTGGGAATGAAAAATATATATCTGTCAAATCATATCTCACCTTTAATGTCAGTTTAACAGTAACTTTGGCAGCGTATGTACGCCTGCCAAAACAACGTATACTTTAGGGCCGACCACCAAGATGGGAGCGGGAAGCCAAATTGAATTGTGCTGTCCCAGATTCTATTTAGCACAGTACGAGGCGATACGAGGGTTCCTAATGAAGAGATTTGGATTCTGTCAACCCATATCATTCATATTCCATTACCCCAGCCAGCCCGCTGCTGGGACCCAGACGTCAGATCTATCAGAAAATAAACCCCTAGTTCTTCTTCAAGTGGGCACTCAGATACTTCATCCAACCCCAAAGTAGGGAATTGCTTTTTATCGTTCAATACAATTGAGACACACTGTAGTCTTGCTCTGAGCGCCGTGCCACGGGCTCTGCTGGGCTCCATCTTCATCTCTGTGAATGATTGCTGTGTTACTGTGATGTAGCAGAATGGCCTCTGTCACAGCCTTTATTCACAGAGAGCACAGCCACAAACTGAACATTGGTGCGGAATATTGAAAGGAGTGGGAGACCCCAAATTGAATCAAGGTGCATTGGAGATTGGAGCTAAAATTGTTGCGTGGTGGGGAAAGATTAGCCCTATAGGCGTCCATCTTTCTTATGTTACGGAAACGTTAACCTGCCATAGAAATATTATATTTCTATGTAACTTGTGAATATGAGGAATTCGATGACAAAAGCCATTTGTCATCACAAGGTGAATGGGAATCATAATCCAAAAGGTCACAAGCAACCTTGATGTTTTCTCTGTGCGATGATCCACACCTGGTGGGTTTTGTTTGCAATCGTTTATGCATGAAGAAACAGGTAGAGATGTTTTGTTTATGTGCTCTGATCTCTCTCTCTCTCTCTCTCTCTCTCTCTCTCTTTCTCTCTCTCTCTCTCGTGCAGGTTTTCCACCAAGTATTGGATGTCTCAGACATGCATAGTGTGTGGAAAAGGAATGTTGTTTGGACTTAAATGTAAAAACTGCAAGTAAGGTCCTTCCCAATATTATTCTAATCTTTGTTCATTTAAAGCATGACTACGCCATTAGAAAACTTCATTGCCGTGCATAAAATGTTTCTACGAATTTATCTTGGTGTGCTTTAACAGAAGTAAAAAAACATCAACATCAATCAGTGATCATCCTGGTTGGTTATGGGTCAAATCCCAGGCTATAAACTTTCTTGTCGTCCCTATTTGTTCATCCACATTCTTATTAGAATTCTGGAAAGGGAATTTGTCACTGTATACTTGGGAAAAGTCTCTGAAAAGGAACAGCAATTATCATTATCATTTAAAACAGATTACTTAAGTAAATTAACCAATTTTACAACCAACTGAATGTGACATTTTTGACACAATGGGAATAATTGGGTGGAACTTAGACAGCTTTTTATTGCCTTAATGACCCAGACTATTAAAAGTTCAAGAACTGTTTCTTTTAACTGTTTTGAAAATGAGTAGCAGAGATTCAGTGATGTCTGGGGTTGCATCCGAAGTGACACCCTATTCCCTATATAATGCACTACTTTTCATCAGAGCCCCCTGATCAAAAGTAGTGCACTATGTAGGGAATAGGATGCCATTTCAGACGTAGCCCTGGTGAGTGTTTTATTCTGTTTCACCAGGCTGAAGTGCCACAACAAATGCACCAAAGAAGCCCCGCCTTGCCATTTACTGATCATCCAAAGAGGAGGAGGAAGTAACCCCCTCAAAGGTAACAAAGGACTGTTGGACCAGCAGCTTACTGTAGGACTGAAGACTGACTGGTCTTTCAATTCATACATGTTATGTCATTTAGCAGATTATTTTATCCAAAGTGACTGAAAGCATTGAGTGCATACATTATGTACCATTTTAATAGCAGTAGAACTTCTTGATACACGTGCCACAACTTCTTAGTATTATTCTCATTATAAGCAGTAACACGAACTGCACATGCATCTCAAGCTAGGAGATATACAGTGCCTTGCAAAAGTATTCATCCCCCTTGGCGTTTTTTTCCTATTTTGTTGCATTACAACCTGTAATTTAAATGGATTTCTATTTGGATTTCATGTAATGGACATACACAAAATAGTCCAAATCGGTGACGTGAAATGAAAAAAATAACTTATTTCAAAAAATTCTATAAAATAAATTACGGAAAAGTGGTGCGTGCATATGTATTCACCCCTTTTGCTATGAAGCCCCTAAATAAGATCTGGTGCAACCAATTACCTTCAGAAGTCACATAATTAGTTAGATTGCAAACAGGTGGACTTTATTTAAGTGTCACATGATCTCAGTATATATACACCTGTTCTGAAAGGCCCCAGAGTCTGCAACACCACTAAGCAAGGAGGCACCACCAAGCAAGCGGCATCATGAAGACCAAGGAGCTCTCCAAACAGGTCAGGGATAAAGTTGTGGAGAAGTACAGATCAGGGTTGGGTTATAAAAAAATATCCAAAACTTTGAACATCCCACGGAGCACCATTAAATCCATTATTAAAATTTAAGAATATGTCACCACAACAAACCTGCCAAGAGAGGGCCGCCCACCAAAACTCACGGACCAGGCAAGGAGGGCATTAATCAGAGAGGCAATAAAGAGACCAAAGATAACCCTGAAGGAGCTGCAAAGCACCACAGCGGATATTGGAGTATCTGTCCATAGGACCACTTTAAGCTGTACACTCCACAGAGCTGGGCTTTACGGAAGAGTGGCCAGAAAAAAGCCATTGCTTAAAGAAAAAAATAAACACATTTGGTGTTCGCCAAAAGGCATGTGGGAGACTCCCCGAACATATGGAAGAAGGTACTCTGGTTAGATGAGACTAAAATTGAGCTTTTTGGCCATCAAGGAAAACGCTATGTCTGGCACAAACCCAACACCTCATCACCCCGAGAACACCATCCCCACAGTGAAGCATGGTGGTGGTAGCATCATGCTGTGGGGATGTTTTTCATCGGCAGGGACTGGGAAACGGGTCAGAATTGAAGGAATGATGGATGGCGCTAAATACAGTGAAATCCTTGAGGGAAACCTGTTTCAGTCTTCCAGAGATTTGAGACTCGGATGGAGGTTCACCTTCCAGCAGGACAATGACCCTAAGCATACTGCTAAAGCAACACTTGAGTGGTTTAAGGGGAAACATTTAAATGTATTGGAATGGCCTATTCAAAGCCCAGACCTCAATCCAATTGAGAATCTGTGGTATGACTTAAAGATTGCTGTACACCAGCGGAACCCATCCAACTTGAAGGAGCTGGAGCAGTTTTGCCTTGAAGAATGGGCAAAAATCCCAGTGGCTAGATGTGCCAAGCTTATAGGGACATACCCCAAGAGAATTGCAGCTGTAATTGCTGCAAAAGGTGGCTCTACAAAGTATTTACTTTGGGGGGGGGGGGGGGTGAATAGTTATGCACGCTCGTTTTTTTTTCTTATTTCTTGTTTGTTTCACATAAAAAAATATTTTGCATCTTCAAAGTGGTAGGCATGTTGTGTAAATAAAGTGATACAAACCCCCCAAAATCAATTTTAATTCCAGGTTGTAAGGCAACAAAATAGGAAAAATGCCAAGGGGGGTGAATACTTTCGCAAGCCACTGTATAAATAGCCTTACTGTAATTCCGCAGTGCAAAACATATTCATATTAGGTATACTTATTAGGATTGTTAGAATATAGTGCTTTTGTTATTGAAGTATTACTTTGAAAGACTACTCATTCTCTGTTATAGTTATTTTGTTTTGAAGTACTAATTTAAAAGATTCTCTGTCATCTAAAGTGAGCTTTTATTGTATGTTCTTTACACCTTTCTCTTTTTCACCCAACCGGTATGACAGATCACCAAGGAAATCAAGGTAAAGCAATCAATTTATGAACATTCCTTTTTTTTACTATGGAACCTTTAAAAAAACAAGGGAAGCTTCAAGTTTCTGCTGCTTGAAGTTGGCCAGCTACAGTATCTTAGGGTGTTCTTAAGTGTTCCCTTGCTATAGCAAAAAGGGCCATCTTCAAGGAAGAGTTTGTCAATTTTTCACATTCTGAAATTCAAGAAAATATAGACTTTCTCTGTGTTTTGTTGTTTGTCTGATTCGGTCTCTCCCCAGCTCGTTTGGTGCGGACTGAATCGGTACCATGTGACATCAACAACCCCCTCAGGTACACAGACCTGCACATCAGTCAGACGCTGCCCAAAACCAACAAAATCAACAAGGTAAGAACTACCAGATGCATGAACGCATGCTCACACACGCATGCGTGCACACACACACACACGTACCCTCCATTCTGTGCTTCCACATCTGAGTTCTGTTGTCTTGATATCAAAAGTCCATCTGTTCTTTTGGTCTGTTTGAAATGTGCATCACCTGAAGTCCAGTCAGACGGACCAGCATTACAGGACCAACCACAGTCAACTGGATTATATAAAAAAACGAATTCTTTTTCACACTTCAAAAGTAGCAGCTCATCAATCACACAGATATGTACTTTTCAATTCTTCAAACATTGTTTGGGATTTCCGCAAATATCCCTACCCCATTTTTACGTTTGCAAGTCATCATAACTTCATAAGGGAGGTATTTGTTTGGAAACCCGCACTATAGCGTTTTAGACAACTTTTAGTGGATGAGAGTTACAGTTTTATCTCACTGTCATTATATTTGTCTTATTGGGTCTTCATCAGATGTCCTGTCATGAAATGTAACCCCATTTGATTGATTTGAGTCTTTATTTAAACAAGACAGAACTTTTTTAATTCACAGTGACCATAAGTAGTTTGAGACGAGATCTCTCTTACTCTACCACATCAATACAACCAGAAAATTAGCATGGTGTGTATGTATGTGTGTGTGGGGGGGTGCTATTAGTCAACACGTGAAGATGGCGGCCTCGCGACTGTCACGATCGTCTTCCAAATGAGCGGACCAAAGCGCAGCGTTGCGAGTGAACATGATGACTTTAATGATAAAGCACGTAAATACAAAACAAAAGACGAAAGTGAAGTCCTACAGTGACAATAACTAAACAGGAACAAAAACCCACAAACACAAGGTGAAAAACACACAGATTAAATATGGCTCCCAATCAGAGATAACGAGCCGACAGCTGACACTCGTTACCTCCGATTGGGAGTCACCAGACCAATTACCAAAAACACAAACAAATGAAACTCACCCATACCCAACACCACCAAATGAAAATACACCCTGGCTCTAACACACAGTCCCGGAGCCAGAGTGTGACAGTACCCCCCCCCAAAGGCGCGGACTCCGACCGCGCCTAACCCAAAAAATGGGGAGGGCTGGGTGGGTGTTACTCCACGGAGGCGGCTCTGGCGCTGGTCGTGATCCCCACCCCACCATAGTCATTACCCACTTAATTAGCCTCCTCCAATCGACCACCCTACATCCTAACCCCACTGGATTAAGGGGCAGCACCGGACTAAGGGGCAGCACCGGACTAAGGGGCAGCACCGGACTAAGGGGCAGCACCGGACTAAGGAGCAGCACCGAGCTAAGGGGCAGCACCGGACTAAGGGGCAGCACCAGGATAAGGGACAGCACCAGGATAAGGAGCAACACCGAGCTAAGGGGCAGCACCGGACTAAATGGCGGATCCTGGCTGGCTGGCTCTGGCGGATCCTGGCTGGCTGGCGGATCCTGGCTGGACGGCTCTGGCGGATCCCGGCTGGACGGCTCTGGCGGATCCCGGCTGGACGGCTCTGGCGGATCCCGGCTGGACGGCTCTGGCGGATCCCGGCTGGACGGCTCTGGCGGATCCCGGCTGGACGGCTCTGGCGGATCCCGGCTGGACGGCTCTGGCGGATCCCGGCTGGACGGCTCTGGCGGATCCTGGCTGGACGGCTCATGGCTGGCTGACGGATCTGGCTGCTCATGGCTGGCTGACGGATCTGGCTGCTCATGGCTGGCTGACGGATCTGGCTGCTCATGGCTGGCTGACGGATCTGGCTGCTCATGGCTGGCTGACGGATCTGGCTGCTCATGGCTGGCTGACGGATCTGGCTGCTCATGGCTGGCTGACGGATCTGGCTGCTCATGGCTGGCTGACGGATCTGGCTGCTCATGGCCGACTGACGGATCTGGCTGATCCTGTCTGGCGGAAGGCTCTGGCTGATCCTGTCTGGCAGAAGGCTCTGGCTGATCCTGTCTGGCAGAAGGCTCTGGCTGATCCTGTCTGGCAGAAGGCTCTGGCTGATCCTGTCTGGCGGAAGGCTCTGGCTGATCCTGTCTGGCGGAAGGCTCTAGCGGCTCCGGTCTGGCGGACGGCTCTGATGGCTCATGGCAGACGGGCGGCTTTGCAGGCTTTGGGCAGACGGGCAGTTCAGGCCCCGTTGGGCAGACGGCAGACTCTGGCCGTCTGAGGCGCATCGTAGGCCTGGTGCGTGGTGCCGGAACAGGAGGTACCGGGCTGAGGACACGCATCTCAGGGCTAGTACGGGGAGAAGCAACAGGGCATGCAGGACCCTGGGGACGCACCGTAGGCCTGATGCGTGGTGCCGGAACTGGAGGTACCGGGCTGAGGACACGCATCTCAGGGCTAGTGCGGGAAGCAGCAACAGGGCATGCTTGGCCCTGGGGACGCACCGTAGGCCTGATGCGAGGTGCCGGAACTGGTCGGGCTGGGCTGGCGACGCGCACCGTACACTTGGTGCGGGTGGCAGGAACAGGCCGAACTGGGCTGGCAACGCGCACCGTAGGCTTCCTACGAGGCTCAGGAACAGGCCGGGCTGGGCTGGCGACGCGCACCGTACACTTGGTGCGGGTGGCAGGAACAGGTCGGGCTGGGCTGGCGACGCGCACCGTACACTTGGTGCGGGTGGCAGGAACAGGCCGAACCGGGCTGGCGACGCGCACCGTAGGCTTCCTACGAGGCTCAGGAACAGGCCGGGCTGGGCTGGCGACGCGCACCGTACACTTGGTGCGGGTGGCAGGAACAGGCCGAACCGGGCTGGCGACGCGCACCGTACACTTAGTGCGAGGGGCCGGAACAGGCCGTACCGTACGGGGAACACACACTACTGGCTGTACCTCGGGATTAGGAACGGGCCGGACCGGACTGGTTACACACCCCAGTACCTCTCGCCGAGCCTCTACACCTTCCTTCCCTGCTTTTCCCAGTAGCCCCCTTAACCTGGTAGCTTCCTGAATCCGCCCCTTCTCTGCCTCCGTCAGCCCCCTTAACCTGGTAGCCTTCTGCATCTGCCTTGTGGCAGCCTCCTGCTGCTCAGTCGCCCAAGCCATGTGCCCCCCCCCAAAAATTTATTGGGGTTGCCTCTCGTCCTTCCGACGTTGGCTCTGCCGACGCCGTTGCTCCTCTCTCCGTCGCCTCTCCACTGTTTCGCTCCATGGACGGCGATCCATGCCATCCAGGATCTCCTCCCAAGTCCATGACCCCTTTCCGTCCAATAACTCTTCCCATGTCCAGACCCTCGGCTCCTGGACACGCTGCTTGGTCCTTTGATGGTGGGTTTTTCTGTCACGATCGTCTTCCAAATGAGCGGACCAAAGCGCAGCGTTGCGAGTGAACATGATGACTTTAATGATAAAGCACGTAAATACAAAACAAAAGACGAAAGTGAAGTCCTACAGTGACAATAACTAAACAGGAACAAAAACCCACAAACACAAGGTGAAAAACACACAGATTAAATATGGCTCCCAATCAGAGATAACGAGCCGACAGCTGACACTCGTTACCTCCGATTGGGAGTCACCAGACCAATTACCAAAAACACAAACAAATGAAACTCACCCATACCCAACACCACCAAATGAAAATACACCCTGGCTCTAACACACAGTCCCGGAGCCAGAGTGTGACAGCGACTAGCTCTTAGGAAACCTTGCAGTATTTTGTTTTTATGTATTATTTTTTACATTATTAGCTCAGTGTTTTGCATCATTACATACAGCCGGGAAAAACTATTGGATATCAGAGCGGCGGTAACTAACCAGCATTACGACCAGGAATACGACTTTCCCGAAGCAGATCCTTTGTTTGCTCTCCCCAGGGCAACTGAACTGATTCCAGCGGCTGACCCAAAACATCGCCGGCGGAGGAGAGGCACTCGGAGCGGCCTGCTGGTCCGATTTAGGAGGTGCGCACACCACCCACCGCTTCCAAGTATTCTACTCGCTAATGTTCAATCTTTGGTTAACAAAGTCGACGAACTACGGGCAAGGATTTCTTTCCAGAGAGACATCAAGACTTGTAACATACTCTGTTTCACGGAAACATGGCTCTCTTGGGATATTCTGTCGGAATCGGTCCAGCCAGATGGTTTCTCAGTTCATCACGCAGACAGGAATAAATATCTCTCTGGGAAGCAGAAGGGCGGAGGTGTGTGTTTCATGATTAACGACTCGTGGTGTAATTGTAGTAACATAGAGGAACTCGAGACCTTCTGTTCACCCGACCTAGAATATCTCACAATCAAATGCCGACCGTATTATCTCCCAAGATAATTTTATTTGGTTATAGTCACGGCCGTGTATATCCCCCCTCAAGCCGATACCACGACGGCCCTCAAAGAACTTCACAGGACCTTATGCAAACTGGAAACCACATATCCTGAGGCTGCATTTATTGTAGCCGGGGATTTTAACAAAGCAAATTTGAGGACTAGGCTGCCGAAGTTCTATCAACATATCGACTGTTGTACTCGCGCTGCAAAAATTCTCGACCATTGCTATTCAAACTTCCGGGATGGTTATAAGGCCCTCCCCCGCCCTCCTTTCGGCAAATCTGACCACGACTCCATTTTGCTTCTCCCTTCCAATAGGCAGAAACTCAAACAGGAAGTACCCGTGCTAAGGACTATTCAACACTGGTCTGACCAATCGGAATCCATGCTTCAAGATTGTTTTGATCACGCGGAATGGGATATGTTCCGGGTAGCTTCCGAAAGTAATTTAGACATATACACTGAAACAGTGACTGAGTTTATCAGGAAGTGTATAGGTGATGTTGTGCCCACTGTGACTATTAAAACCTACCCTAACCAGAAACCGTGGATAGACGGCAGCATTCGCGCAAATCTGAAAGTGCGAACCACCGCATTCAACCATGGCAAGGTGACTGGGAATATGGCAGAATACAAACAGTGTAGCTACTCACTCCGCAAGGCAATTAAACTGGCAAAACATCAGTATAGAGACAAAGTGGAGTCACAATTCAACGGCTTAGACACGAGACGTATGTCTCCTTCTCCATGGCTGACGTGATTAAGACATTTAAGCATGTTAACCCCCGCAAGGCTGCCGGCCCTGACGGCATCCCTAGCCGTGTCGTAAGAGCATGCGCAGACCAGCTGGCTGGTGTGTTCATGGACATCTTCAATCTCTCCCTTTCCCAGTCTGCTGTTCCCACATGCTTCAAGAGGGCCACTATTGTTCCTGTACCCAAGAAAGCAAAGGTTACTAAACTAAATGACTATCGCCCTGTAGCACTCACCTCTGTCATCAATGAGAGACTAGTCAAGGATCATATCACCTCTACCTTACCTGTCACCCTAGACCCACTTCAATTTGTTTACCGCCCCAATAGATCCACAGACGACGCAATTGCCATCACACTGCACACTGCCCTATCCCATCTGGACAAGAGAAATACCTATGTAAGAATGCTGTTCATTGACTGTAGCTCAGCATTCAACACCATAGTACCCTCCAAGCTCATCATTAAGCTCGAGCCCCGCCCTGTGGAACTGGGTTCTGGACTTCCTGACGGGCCGCCCCCAGGTGGTGAAGGTAGGAAACAACATCTCCACTTCGCTGATCCTCAACACTGGGGCCCCACAAGGGTGCGTGCTCAGCCCCCTCCTGTACTCCCTGTTCACCCATGACTGCGTGGCCAAGCACGCCTCCAACTCAATCATCAAGTTTGCAGACGACACAACAGTAGTAGGCTTGATTACCAACAATGATAAGACCGCCTACAGGGAGGAGGTGAGGGCTCTGGGAGTGTCAACAAAACAAAGGAGATGATCGTGGACTTCAGGAAACAGCAGAGGGTGCACCCGATGGGATCGCAGTGGAGAAGGTGGAAAGCTTAAAGTTCCTTGGCGTACACATCACAGACAAACTGAAATGGTCCACCCACGCAGACAGTGTGGTGAAGAAGGCGCAACAGAGCCTCTTCGACCTCAGGAGGCTGAAGAAATTCGGCTTATCACCTAAAACCCTCACAAACTTTTACAGATGCACAATTGAGAGCATCCTGTTGGGCTGTATCACCGCCTGGTACGGCAACTGCACTGCCCACAACCCCAGGGCTCTCCAGAGGGTGGTGCGGTCTGCCGAACGCATTACCGGAGGCAAACTACCCGTCCTCCAAGACACATACAGCATCCGATGTCACAGGAAGGCCAAAAAGATCAAGGACATCAACCACCCGAGCCACTGCCTGTTCACCCCGCTATCATCCAGAAGGCGAGGTCAGTACAGGTGCATCAAAGCTGGGACCGAGAGAATGAAAAACAGCTTCTATCTCAAGGCCATCAGACTGTTAAATAGCCATCACTAGCACATTAGAGGCTGCTGCTGCCTATTGAAATCACTGGCCACTTTAAGAAATGGAACACTAGTCACTTTTTAATAATGTTTACATATCTTGCACTACTCATCTCATATGTATATACTGCATTCTATTCTATAATATTCTTCTGTATCTTAGTCCATGCCGCTCTGTCATTGCTTGTCCATATATGTATATATTCTTAAATCCCATTCCTTACTTTTTTATGTGTATTGGGTATATGTTGTGAAATTGTTAGATAATACTGCACTGTCGGAGCTAGAAGCACAAGCATTTCGCTACACCCGCTATAACATCTGCTAAACATGTGTATGTGACAAATAAAATGTGATTTAATTTAATAAGGGAGTGCAACCAAAGCCACTTATTTATACCTTACAACATAATAGAGCTTTTATCTCTCAGAGCAAAGCCAGCATATCGCTCCCCTATCTCCTCTGTCTTGAGCAGCGCTATCTCTATAGACCCGTGTCATAACAACGCAATTAGTCGACAGGTTCATTGTCAGGTGTTACCTTGTGAATGAGGAAGTCTGAAAAGAGACAGCGTTCTACCCGCTCTAGGCCATAGAAATACATTATGGTACTGGTTTATTTAATTCTGTGCTCCAGGCACTGAGGTGGATACAGGAGAGAGAGCCTGAGGGTTCTAGAAGAAGAATGAGAGAGAGAGTGTGACTCACAGGGGGATGAGCTGTCTGTCAATGTTCTAATGCAGGGCACTAAAAAAGCTATAATGTAAACAGCAAGTAAACTCACAAATTATTTTGGATTCACAGTTAGTTTTGAGACTTTTTTCACATGTGGGTCTGTTTTCATTTTACACCTTGAAATAGACTCACTCACTCTCTCTCTCTCTCTCTCTCTCTCTCTCTCTCTCTCTCTCTCTCTCTCTCTCTCTCTCTCTCTCTCTCTCTCTCTGTCTCTGTCCTCAGGATCACATCCCTGTCCCGTACCAACCAGACTCAAGCAGTAACCCCTCCTCCACCACCTCCTCCACCCCTTCCTCCCCTGCTCCACCCCTCCCTTCCAGTGCCACCCCTCCCTCCCCCCTACACCCCTCCCCACAGTCAGCACGGCAACAGAAACAGTTCAACTTCACAGGTACGGGATGAAATTAAAACTTTATTTAAAGTCCTACTCATCTCCTTTTCTCCCAATTTAACACCTGATTCACTTAACAAAAGGCACATCTCAATAGGGGGTCCGGGTTTGACATCACATCAGACCAACTCCTTGAATGCCCTACTCTTTGAAGTTTATTGTTGTCTAAAAAACACAATTTTGCTCTAAACATATATATTTTTTTACTCTTAAGTGTGTGTACATTACTGTATTTATACTTGGGATATTGCTTTTCAACAGGAAAAGTTCGAAAATCGATGGAGGACATCTTTAAAGTGCATTTAGACATTTCATCTGATAGAAGTAGTAAATGTCGTGCCACTACTCTTTGATTTTTAGAGCTGTCTGTCCGATATATCTGCTCTAGGAAATACATATCATTCTTGTCATTTCAACCCTTTTATGAACCCAGCTTGTTCTGATTGTCAGTAACAGAAGACCAAAAGGGTCAGCACCACCACTCAGACCCATTCTCCCTCTCTCCCTCTCTTCAGCCTCTTCTTATTTCAAATACAAGCAGCAGTTCATCTTCCCAGGTAAGTGCCTTTTAATTGATCATTACACCTATCCAAAATGCACTGCACTAGGCCAAAGGAAGAGGAGGAGAAGGATGTTGTGATGTTGTGATTTGATGATTGTGTTCTCTCCTCCTTGACAGCTTCTAAACTCTTAGCCTTTTTTCTCTCTAAGCCTGTCTTAGTTTTTGGTCCCTTCATGTGGAGGCTTTGGAGCCTTTCCTAGCTGGACCATTACAGCAGAGTCTTTTAAAACAGTGTGTCTTAATCCTGGTCCTTTTTGGTTTTGGTCCTAGCACTACACAGCTGATTCCATTGATCACCTCATCATCAAGCTTTGATGATTTTAATCAGGTGTGTAGTGCTAGGGCAAAAACCAAAATGTGCACCCCTTTGGTTCCTTAGGACCAGGATTAAGAAACACTGTTTTAGAGAGATATTTGACAAGAGGGGATGTGACTGAAATCATATGGTGGTGGGATAGAACATTTAGGAGATACAGTATGGTGGTATAGGATTGGTCCTGATAGAGTATCTCGTGGCGAAGTCCTCAGTAGTAACAACTCCTAATGCTTATTCTTTGTCTGCAAATCATGTTTTAAGTTAAAACATATCATTATAAAAGTACTACATGTACTTACCAGCTTATCACACATGTGTTATTACACCGTGCTGTGGAATGTTCAGTGTTATGATGTATTGTTGTGATGATTTAGCATGGACCTCACCCCAGAGCGCCGTAGATTATTACAGGGTTATTACATAGGTTATTACACTGTAGTTACCATGGTATAAGGGCTATGTTATGATTTACCATACACGTATACTGCTCCAGACGTGGCCCCGGCACCAGAGGCCCCCAACAGAGCACCCCAGGTCATCCTTCATCCTGTCCTGTCTGAGCCTGGGTGAGTAGAAATCTAGATTGAGTTGTTGAAGGAAATAAACTGTTGACAAATAGCGCTGAGTCATCCTCCGACTCCATTCGCCAGTGAAGTAGGTCAGAAAATGACCTAAATGTTATTTTTGAATGATGTGCTGAGAAATTTTGTCGAGCGATGCGGTTGCAGAGCAATGTCCGCATGATCGTGTGGGCAACAAACCGACCGTTTCAGATAACCCTCATATCACATCTTGTCTGTCTATCTTTGTCCCTCCATTGGTCAAAGGGGATAGGGACTCTGAATTATTGGAGCAAATATGTTTTGGTGACAATTTCAATGCGTGATGAAGGGCTAGACAAACACTCTGGGGCTAATGTTAGCATGGCCTTCACTTCACGCTACAGTTAGGATGCCAACTGGATTCCGCTTGGTTTTCTGAAAACCACGGCTGCGGAAAACAAGCAGAAGAAGGAGACGAGGAATGATGAAGATGTCTTTGGACTCCTCAACTAATTAGATTATAATCTCAATCGATCACAAAACTAAACCCAAGGTAGCGCTCAGTAACTTTAGCTTTCAGTAACTGCATATATATCAAGATGTTAAAATAAACCTAAACTAGCTTTCATAGACGATTTTCAATTGTTTTCAATTGATTTTATGCTTATTGAAATGGTCATTCCTTTTTAGTATCGCTCCCATGGATATATCCTCCCCCTCCTCAATTGATGTCTTTGGAGTCCTCAACTAATTAGATTATAATCTCAATCACAAAACTAAAAGCAAGGTAGCGTTCAGTAACTCTAGCTTTCATAGACGATTAGTATAGTCAATTGCTGGTGGTTTTTATGCTGATACAAATAGGTGACTGTTTGAATGACTTTCTGATGTTTTTGATACCTTCTAAGTGACTGACACAGGTGTTGTTTCAGTGTCTATATGACAGGGGAAATTAGTTTAAGGTGCAGCCAGCAACAGTCGCTCTATCTCTCGCTATCACTCTCTTTTTCTCCCTATCTCTCTCTCTCTCTCTTCCCCTCTCCTTCTCTGCCTTCTGACAAATGTGAATACATTATCTTGGTTATGAAACACACATTCTCATGATTTAATTAAAGCCAGTCTTCTTCTCTGTGTGCAGCTCCACGCGCTCCCTTGCCCAGCCAGCACCCAGTGGCAGCTGGCTGATCCCCCCCGCCTTAATAGCATCTTCCTTGGTTTAATGAGGGCCTCTCTCTGGCCCTGGCTGGATCCTCTCATTAGGAGACAGAGGCCCTACCAGGGGCCCCACGCGCCACAGGGACCACATATAATTTCATACACATATCTTCACGACACTGAGCTGCCAACCAGTCTCTCTCCTCACACAGATACTGTGTGTGTGAATCTGTAATGATGATACAGAGAGGTTAGGAGATGCTAAATGGAGAAAAAGGATGGTTCACTGAGTGTATGGTGTTTAATCAATGTCCATGTTGCATGATTCAACACTGTTCAGTGCATATGTGTATAATGCTAACGTGTGCGACATAAAGTGCTCATATCTGCTGTCTGCATGCCGTGCTCTTGTTTTCAGAATCGAGGTGAACCCTTTAAACCCTTTACTACAGATTGAAGTTGAACCGACATCAGACGTGAGTCCCCCATCTGATGGCATTGTATGATTTCTTTCTGAATAAGATCTGTGTAGCCTTTGTCATGTCTGTTATAGCTTGGCATGCTGACGCTTCAGATGGTAATCCTCTGCAAGGCTGTCCATTTTCACCGTTTCAATTTAATTTCATGTTATTATTTGAATATAATTGTAATAATTGTACAGTAGAGGATAGAGGATAGCACATTCAATCATTATTATAAAACACTTGTTGTTGACCTGGATGGAAATGAGTTTCACTCTTCCTCTTCCTCTCCTGAGCAGAACGAGGAGGGCAATGATGAGGCGGAGTACTCGGAGGATGAGTTTGAGGAGATGAACCTGTCTCTGTTGTCAGCCCGTAACTTCCCCCGTAAGGCCAGCCAGACCTCCATCTTTCTCCAGGAGTGGGACATCCCCTTCGAACAGCTAGAGATAGGGGAGCTCATCGGGAAAGGTAATAGACAGACTTAAATAAAAAGCCTCTTACAAGATCTTCACCATCCTCTGACCAGCTCTCTCTGCTCAAGCCATGAACTGACCCTCTCCATCTTCGGAGGATGCTGCTTTCAAAGACTTGGCCTCTATTGGTTGACCTGTCATGATATATTGTTTTTTTTCTTTTTTGTTCTTGAAGCACTTTCAGATGCTATCGAAATGTAATGTATTATTATTATTAATACAATACTGTGAGAGAGCTGGCCTATGCTCTACCACTTAAAAGGCATTAAATACCAACAGAAGTAAAATATGCAAAAATGCTTAATTTATTGTAAAAGGGCAGGATAAACCAAGTAAACAAGTACAAAACTGATGGCTAAAACTGTGGCTCACCTTACACACACAAGGATCTCTCAAATAGTTCCTTCAATAATTAGGTCAGAGGGACCACACCTGTGTTCAAACAGCCACACAATGAATTAGCCTATCAGGATACAGAACTAATTAACAGGGAAGAGGTACAATTGACATTGTAGTATTGCCTGGAATGATGAATGGTTCAAATAAAAGGGATTCTGCATTCAACTTGTTTTATCCAACAAATAAGCAATAAATACATTCATTGAAACAATGTCAATATGATACAATACCATACCATGCAATACAATACCATCCCATGAAATACAATACAATACAATTGTATTAGTCCAACTCTTCCATCGGAAATCGGTCCACCCAATTGATCCACCCCCCTGAAAACGGCAGCCCTCCAGTTACCAATTCAGACCCCACTTTTTTAGTGTCGGGCTTGAAACTTCAACCTGTGACAGGTCCACCTCTCTAACCTCTAAGTTACAGTACCTTCTGCCCTCTTCAGGTCGCTTCGGCCAAGTGTTCCACGGGCGCTGGCACGGCGAGGTGGCCATCCGCCTCATCGACATCGAGCGTGACAATGAGGACCAGCTCAAGGCCTTCAAGAGGGAGGTGATGGCCTACCGAAACACTCGGCACGAGAATGTGGTCCTCTTCATGGGCGCCTGCATGAGCCCCCCACACCTAGCCATCATCACCAGGTGAGTGATGATGTTTGTCATTCCTGAGCTCTGTTCCAACATGGACTACAGCCAACTGAAGACTTAATCAGTAAGCATGTTGTTGCGGGCGTACAGGATATGTAAGCATGTCGTTGCATGCTCTTCAAGTACAGGAGGGTCATTGGATCAGACAACCCTGTAATAAACATACTTGACAGCTTAGGAGTGGCAATACACTAATTAACATCTGTTGTGTTTAGTACCAGCAGCTGGTCTTGCAGTATAGGGAAGGAGCCCAACCCTTTTCCCGTTAAAGTAGCCCCCTCCTTAAATTCACCTCTCCACTCCTGATCCCCTTGTGTTCACCTCAATCTACACACAATACCCCATAATGACAAAGCAAAAACAGGTTTTTAGACATTTTTGCAAAAATAAATAAATAAGGAAATATCACATTTACAGAAGTATTCAGACCCTTTACTGAGTACTTTGTTGAAGCCCCTTCGGCAGTGATTACAGCCTCAAGTCTTCTTGGGTATGACGCTACAAGCTTGGCACACCTGCAGATCCTCTCAAACTCTGTCAGGTTGGATGGGGAGTTTTTCATCAAGGATCTCACTGTACTTTGCTCCGTTCATCTTTCCCTCGATCCTGACTAGTCTCCCAATCCCTGCCGCTGAAAAACATCCCCACAGCATGATGCTGCCACCACCATGCTTCACCGTAGGGATGGTGCCAGGATTCCTCCAGACGTGACGCTTGGTATTCAGACCAAAGAGTTCAATCTTGGTTTCATCAGACCAGAGAATCTTGTTTCTCATGGTCTGAGTGTCCTTTAGGTGCCTTTTGGCAAACTCCAAGCTGGCTGTCATGTGCCTTTTAATGAGTAGTGGCTTCCGTCAGGCCACTCTACCATAAATGCCTGATTGGTGGAGTGCTGCAGAGATGGTAGTCCTTCTGGAAGGTTCTCCCATCCCCACAGAGGAACTCTGGAGCTCTGTCAGAGTGACCATTGGGTTCTTGGTCACCACCCTGACCAAGGCCCTTCTCGACCTGATTGCTCAGTTTGGCAGGGAGGCCAGCTCTAGGAAGAGTCTAGGTGCTTCCAAACTTCTTCCATTTAAGAATGATGTTCTTGGGGACTTTCAATGCTGCAGAATTTTTTTGGTACCCTTCCCCAGATCTGTGCCTCGACAGAATCCTGTCTCAGAGCTCTACAGACAATTCCTTAGACCTCATGGATTGGTTTTTGCTCTGACATGCACTGTCAACTGTGGAACCTTATATAGACAGGTGTGTGCCTTTCCATATCATGTCCAATCAATTGAATTTACCACAGGTGGACTCCAATCAAGTTGTATAAACATCTCAAGGATGCTCAATGGAAACAGGATGCACATGAGCTCAATTTTGAGTCTCAAGGGTCTGAATTTCAAAAAAACTGTTTTCGCTTTGTCATTATGGGGTTTTATGTGTAGATTGAAGAGGGAAAAAAAGATTTTAATCAATTTTAGAGTAAGACTAACATAACAAAATGTGGAAAAAGTCAAAGGGGTCTGAATACCTTCCGAATGCACTGTATGTACCCTGAGTGACCCGGCCTTTGTTACCCTGGGTCCTAGCAGTGTTCAGAATCTCTCTCACAAGGGTGATGTCTTGGTGGATCCGTTATACATCACACACAGCTCCATTTCCTTCTGGGAAACTTGCGTGTGTCTGGACTGGGAAGTGGGTGACATGGGTGTGTCAATTAAGCGAAAGGCACCGTAGGGACCGAGGGAGGCTGCTGTGGTTTGCGCACCATTCCTCCATCCATCGCTCTCTCCCTACTCCCTCCCTGTGTGTGTCCTGGCTGTGCTGTCTGGCTGGCTGATT
Source organism: Coregonus lavaretus (assembly GCF_964263955.1). Lineage (NCBI taxonomy): Eukaryota > Metazoa > Chordata > Actinopteri > Salmoniformes > Salmonidae > Coregonus > Coregonus lavaretus. The sequence continues at coordinate 43,297,741 of NC_140001.1, read as the reverse complement.
TTATGTGCACTGGGCTGAGCTAACTCAGATGTGCATTGATTTTCGAAAGCCCTCGTGTTGTGTAGAGATCTGTTCTTACACAAAGAGTTACCTTTCTGAACGGTCTGCAAACTCCTCTGAATGCTTTTCTAGATAGGTTTAATAGACATAGTACTGTTTGTCATTTATCATTTATCAGGACCCTCCAAGAAACTTGATGATTCATCGCAGGGTGTTTACTGTATGTGGCAGAGAATATATATGAATAAAATATGAAATGTTAGTGGCTGGCTAAGAAAAGAAACAGACGATGTTGCGGCTAAGAAAATAAATGTATGTTAAGTTAAAGGGGCAATCCCAAATACCTCACAAGTAGAACTGTATACTTTCAGATGAAGCAGTTAAATTGATAATCATACTGTTTAGTTAAGTCAAAGCAGAAACATCAGAAACATTCCCTCGTCCAGATGTGTTGCTTCCGTCCCTCGCCTCGCCCCTACCTGGGCTTGAACCAGGGACCCTGCACACATCGACAACAGTCACCCTCGAAGCACCATTACCCGTCGCTCCACAAAAGCCGTGGCCCTTGCAGAGCAAGGGAAACAACTACTTCAAGGTCTCAGAGCGAGTGACGTCACTGATTGAAACACTACTAGTGCGCACCGCTAACTAGCTAGCCATTTCACACCGGTTACACTCACCCCCCTTTGACCTCCTCCTTTTCCGCAGCAACCCCGGTTCGAATCCGGGTCACGGCACCAATGTAACAGTGTTGCTTCCGTCCCTCTCCTTGCCCCTACCTGGGCTTGAACCAGGGACCCTCTGCACACATCAACAACAGTCACCCTCGAAGCACCGTTACCCGTCGCTCCACAAAATCCGCAGCCCTTGCAGAGCAAGCGAAACAACTACTTCAAGGTCTCAGAGCGAGTGACGTCACTGATTGAAACACTACTAGCGCGCACCTCTAACTAACTAGCTAGCCATTTCACACCGGTTACACAGACATGGCACTGTTGTAGTGTAGTATAGTGTTCACTACTATGAAAATTCCTTCCTAGTGTGGTATTATTCTCAAACCAGACATTAAGATTACATTAATCTGGACCTTGAGACTATATGGTTCTATCTGCAAAAAGATGATTCTGAGATAATTGGCTTTAAAGTTCCGAACACTCATTGGTTTGAATGGTGTCAGCCATTTTTATCTCGTATTCTTTTGAACTTAACAACATGAATTGGAGTATTTAGAGCAGTGGTCTCCAACCTTTTCTGAGTCAAAATCACTTTCGCAGTCAAAACGCAAGCCGAGATCTACCGCTCAGATTTATTTTTTAAACATGACTTGAAAAATGTAACATTAACTTAATAAAAACAGTTTTGTAGGAATGAGGTAGGAAAAAACTAGGTAAAACCATGACGTCAGTGATCTTCAGGTCGGAAAGTCGGAACTCTAGAAAGATGCCAGAGTTTCCGACTTGGAGTTCCAAGTTGGATGACCATTCAAAGCAATTTTTCCCAGTCTAATCTCGTTTTTTTTCTCAGAGTACCCAGTTGTTTTGAACGCACTGAAGTCGGAAGGCAGAGTTTTTCGAGTTCCCAGTTGTTATGAACACGGCATTAGTCTCAGCGGAGGGAGGGCGAGAGCAGTAGAGGGTCCGCCTATCACGGTCCCTGCTTTCGCCTTCCTTTCCTCCGGTGAGACTAACCAGAGAAAGGGGACACCATCTTCCACCTGATGGCGAAACTCGAGTCACACCGCATCTGCCTCATGCACAAATTCATGTTGTTCCTATGACCAGAGAAGTTTAAATATTCGTCGATATTATAATAGCCTAATAAAAACGTTATCGATACACATGGCTACTCACTCATTGCAGCTACAGCGCGAGCAGAAGTACAGAGAAGCGCGTTTCATGTTTTGTAATAGTGTTGAATAAAAAGTGGTGACAGTACTGAATAAATATTTACTCATAAAAACAGCCGCTCTTTGCTGTATTCTTTGACAGTCTCTGTGGTCATGGTTTTAAAAGTTAAATCTTACGTAGGCTAGTAGCCTATCAAACGTTGCCGTGGCCAGGGTTTTGGAAGCTCTGTATGCATGATGATTTGAGCTATCCGATTGGCCAGCGTAGTAGGCGCACTCGATTTAGCCACAGATCTCCCGGTGCGCCGGGTAGGCGGAGTTTGTGTTTCCAGACAAATAAAATGGTTAAAAATGGGAACACTGCTTACCCGGTGCGCATGGCTTCTGAATCATGTCAACCTACCGTCAACAGCGCAACACAATTTTTTTTTTTTTGCGCAAGCCTTTATCGTTGGCTTTTCTACAGAAATGTTTGGTGATCAACTACGAATGCCTTGAAGATCGACCAGTTGGCGACCACTGATTTAGAGTATATACTGTATAGGCGGTGGTGTAAAGTACTTAAGTAAAAATACTTTAAAGTACTACTTAAGTCGTTTTTTGGGGTATCTGTACTTTACTTTACTATTTATATGTTTGACAACTTTTACTTCAAAACATTCCTAAAGAAAATAATGTACTTTTTACACCATACATTTTCCCTGACCCCCAAAAGTACTAGTTACATTTTGAATGCTTAGCAGGACAGGGAAATAGTCAAATTCACACACTTATTAAGAGAGCATCCCTGGCCATCTCTACTGCCTCTGATCTGATGGACTGACTAAACACAAATGATGCCTGAGTGTTGGAGTATGTGACTTTCACTTTTATTACTTCCAAACTTCTAACATTTAAGAATGATTGAGGCCACTGTGTTCTTAGGGACCTTCAATGCTGCCTTTCCAAATCATGTCCAATCAATTGAATTTACCACAGGTGGCGTTGCAAATGCCATGCTCTATCAACTGAGCCACAAGTATTTTCAGATTCAACAGTATTATCAGATTAACTGTTTTGTACAGATAATTATCAGACTCAAGTTACAAATGCTGGTAAACACTCAAATACATTTAGTTTAAAACAAATCTCAAAACTAGGGCATTGGGCCTTTACTAGTCCTGTATTAGCGGACCGATATAGACGCCTTCTGTGCAGGCAAAAAAAAAAATCTGCAAAATCGCTGTACACCCAAACTACTTCCCGCAGCTATGATATTGGAGCCTCCCGAGTGGCGCAGTGGTCTAAGGCATCGCAGTGCTAGCTGTGCCACTAGAGATCCTGGTTCGAATCCATGCTCTGTCGTAGCCTGCCGCAACCGGGTGAACTGGGGCGGCGCACAATTGGCCCAGCGTCGTCCAGGGTAGGGGAGGGAATGGCTGGCGGGGATGTAGCTCAGTTGGGTTCGATTCCCTCGGGGGTATGAAAAATTAAAAATAATGTATGCACTAACTTTAAGTCGCTCTGGATAAGAGCGTCTGCTAAATGACTAAAATGTAAATGATATTGGAGCAGTAGAGCTTCTAAATCGGCTACCATAACTTCAATTACTTTTGAAGTACCAAATAGCCTAGAGCAGGGTTCTTCAATTCCGGTCCTGGAGGGCCGAAACACTTCTGTTTTTTATTTCTACCTGGTAGTTCATTGCACTCACCTGGTGTCCCAGGTCTGAATTAGCCCCTGATTAGAAGGAGAGGATGAAAAACAGAGGTGTTTTGGCCCTCCAGGACCGGAATTGAAGAACCCTGGCCTAGAGGAACCAAATAGCCTAGAGGAAATGTCTGATTTTCAAGGTAAGCTATTCCATGATGACTGCATTGCGCATCGTAAATATTCAACCAAGACTGAACCTAGTTTACATACCCTTAGCATTTACTGGTAGATATCATAACACCTTTCCTACCACTGTCGGTCTTCGGTAAACTGCTCCATGCAACAACCAGCTGTTTGAGAGCTACGCGATCTCTCTCTGCCCAACAGATTATTACTATATTTTTTTCACTGGCCCAAACGCGCTACTGACGGGGATGATCGACTGGCCTGGAGGGTTTCCAAAACCTCCCCCGTCAGCGGGCAGCACTGTATGTCGAGCCCTGACACACACAGACAAGGGCATTCCCGTGCCATTGTTGCCTCTTCAAAAAGTTGGTATATTTTTGGTCAATTACACAAATCTGTTTGATTTAAATCATGAACATTTAAAAAAGCAAACTGTGAACCAAAAACTAATGTGACCAGGTAAAACATTTTTACTGGCACATTTGAGATAAAAATAAAAAGTGCAATAAAAAAAAGAGAAAAACATAATCCAAAACAAAGGATTTAATGCTTGAAGTTGTATTAGTGCCATGTAAACTTAAACAATCAAGTGAATCTAAAAGAAATAGCAATACAATAGAAGCAATGTAGATTCCCTTCTTTGAAAATAGTAGTTCTTCCTTTGTGTTACTTCCTTTGTGTTGCTTCCTTTGTGCTACTGACTTGGTATCAAAAGCTGGGTCGTTTGCATGACTTGAAACCGCATTAGCTCTTTCGCTAAATCACATAGGCATTATCTCTAGGACAGTGTTGCCCAACCCTGTTCCTGGAGAGCTACCCTCCTGTAGGTTTTCGCTTCAACCTCAGGTGTTATTAACCTGATTCATTTTATCAACCTGCTAATTATTAGAAGAAGGTGTGCTAGATTAGGGTTGGAGCAAAAACCTACAGGATGGTAGCTCTCCAGGAACAGGGTTGGGCAGTCCTGGGAAGTTTACTCATCAGCGAACCACCAACACTCGCAAATAGTTAAGAGGACTCAAAGTCAAACTGTATGCTTTGCCTTGTACTAAAATACAAAGTCATCCCCATCAGATGTGGGGTTAGACTGTTGCTCTGTACTGTACTTCCATCACCAAAATTGAAATTATAGTACGTTCTTCACAATTGTTAATTTGCCAATGATTCCAGGAGGGTAACATGTTTGGAATTACACATCATATATGGACTACCCCTATTATATGAGGCTATGAAGGAAAATTATCTCTGCTGTGGTTTACATGTACAAACTGAATAATTGATTTTTTATTTTTTTTATTTTTTTTTATGTGCTCTGTCCCTATTAAATACATGTCATGATGAATAGATAAAAAAGGTCATTGAAGGGCTAATAATAGGACCTAGAAAAAAGATATCATGTCATACAGATACCATTTCATGTTGTCTAAAGTATAAGACCAATGGTTATTTCTATCGAGCGTAGGCCTGTCTTAATTTTGTTTGGACAAGGCCAAATATGGCTCATAAGGTTTTGACTGCTTGCCTAGAAATGTGGATACAAATGATCTATCGTTCCCTGAAGTCCTGAGTACTAGAAATGAGTGAGTGCATGAAATCAAAGTAAATGACAATGTCACAGCAATACTTGTATTTATTAGTCATAGCTAGCCGAGCTTGCGCTTATCATACCTAGAGGAACAGGAGCCTTAATTATTCCATTCAGACCCCGGAAAACAACAGGAAAAATGTAACCTGAATGAGGTAGAAATTGGCTCATACCAGATGGGGATGCAGGTTTCGTCAGTGATTGGGAAAATATAAATATTGATTGTTTGTGTTTGATTCGTCATGAGTGGCTGTGTGTGGACTGATTTGCAGGAGCGTCCGCAGCGTGGAATATTCATTAGTCTTTTCTCGTCACCGCAGGTTTCTATCCATACAGAATAATTACTCTGCTTTCAAAGCGAGGCTCTCTAGGCGCTCTGATTGTTTTGGTGACTTTATTAGCTTTTGATAAGAAAAGAGTGCCACGAATATAATGCCATCTCTGGCTGTATTCAAAACCTTCAGTACACACACACACGCACACACATGCATGCACGCACTTACTCATGCACGCACGCACACACACACTCTTCAATGAGGTATGGCAGTAATTGATGACATCCCTGGATGTTTACCGGTACCTGAAGTTGTTGACGGTGACGGTGCATCATCAGGCGACAAAAGGCCCCTGTCTTGTCATCTGGAACCACAGAGGGCCCATAGAGATTCTAAAAATGGCTCCTGTCAGCTTACGACTTGGTATGAATGAATATGCATGAAGCCCTGGTATCAGCTGGCCCTCAGGTCATCTGGATGTCACCTATCTGCGTCAAGCCGTCACAGTCGGGATGAGGGGAAAGACTCTGGGGTAAGAGGAGGGGGTGAGGAGGTGAGACGAAGGGGTGAGGGGGATGGGAGGAGGAGGTGAGGAGGGTGAGGGGGAAGGCTTTGGGGTGAGAGGAGGGATGTGAGGGGGGAGGAGGTGAGAGGGGCTATTGGGGTGAGAAGATGTGAGGAGGTGTAATTCTGCACTCTAGGATGAAGGTTTCCATTGAAAAAAAAAATGTATGCACTCACTAACTGTAAGTCGCTCTGGATAAGAGTGTCTGCTTAATGACAAAAATGTACAAAAATGTAAATTATATCTCCTCCCCCTCCCCCCTCCTCTTCCCCTCCCTCTTCCTCCTAACCTCATGTCCAACCTTGACAAGAATCAAGGAATCCTTCCACCTTTGAATGACAGCTCTATCCTTTCACAAGGGCCACCAACATGACAGCAAAATGTTCTGGTATAAAATATGGGCTACGCTTGTCAGGATTAAATGATAATGACATACTGTACAGTTGAATAGTCGGCAGATCTAAATTATCAGAGGACTTTGCTTTCGTGGAACCATTCTGTGGATAGAAAGATGGCAGGCAGCCCCTGGCTTTAGTTGTTCTCTGCTCTCATCCATCGCCTTCCCTCTGAGCCCAAACGAGGGGCCTTGGGGATAGATGTCACACGAGTTATTCCTCCACTACAAAGCCAAATGCTCAGTTTGTGGTCAATTGGCAATGTAATGTAATGTGATTAGAGGATATACAGTTGAAGTCAGAAGTTTACATACACTTAGGTTGGAGTCATTAAAACTCGTTTTTCAACCACTCCACACATTTCTTGTTAACAAACTATAGTTTTGACAAGTTGGTTAGAACATCTACTTTGTGCATGACACATGTAATTTTTCCAACAATTGTTTACAGACAGATTATTTCACTTATAATTCACTGTATCACAATTCCAGTGGGTCAGAAATGTACATACAATAAGTTGACTGCCTTTAAACAGCTTGGAAAATTCCAGAAAATGATGTCATGGCTTTAGAAGCTTCTGGTAGGCTAATTGACATCATTTGAGTCAATTGGAGGTGTACCTGTGGATGTATTTCAAGGCCTACCTTCAAACACAGTGCCTCTTTGCTTGACATCATGGGAAAATGAAAAGAAATCAGCCAAAACCTCAGAAAAAAAATTGTAGACCTCCACAAGTCTGATTCATCCTTGGGAACAATTTCCAAACGCCTGAAGGTACCACGTTCATCTGTACAAACAATAGTATGCAAGTATAAACACCATGGGACCACGCAGCCGTCATACCGCTTAGGAAGGAGACGCGTTCTGTCTCCTAGAGATTAACGTACTTTGGTGCGAAAAGTGCAAATCAATCCCAGAACAACAGCAAAGGACCTTGTGAAGATGCTGGAGGAAACAGGTACAAACGTATCTATATCCACAGTAAAACGAGTCCTATATCGACATAACCTGAAAGGCCGCCTAGCAAGGAAGAAGCCACTGCTCCAAAACTGCCATAAAAAAGCCAGACTACGGTTTGCAACTGCACATGGGGACATGTACTTTTTTGGAGAAATGTCCTCTGGTCTGATGAAACAAAACTGTTTGGCCATAATGACCATCGTTATGTTTGGAGGAAAAAGGGGGTGGCGTGCAAGCCGAAGAACACCATCCCAACCGTGAAGCACGGGGGTGGCAGCATCATGCTGTGGGGGTGCTTTGCTGCAGGAGGGACTGGTGCACTTCACAAAATAGATGGCATCATGAGGAAGGCAAAGTATGTGGATATATTGAAGCAACATCTCAAGACATCAGTCAGGAAGTTAAAGCTTGGTCGCAAATGGGTCTTCCAAATGGACAATGACCCCAAGCATACTTCCAAAGTTGTGGCAAAATGGCTTAAGGACAACAAAGTCAAAGTATTGGAGTGGCCCTGACCTCAATCCTGTAGATAATTTGTGGGCAGAACTGAAAAAGCGTGTGCGAGCAAGGAGGCCTACAAACATGACTCAGTTACACCAGCTCTGTCAGGAGGAATGGGCTTAAATTTACCCAACTTATTGTGGGAAGCTTGTGGAAGGCTACCTGAAACGTTTGACCGAAGTTAAACAATTTAAAGGTAATGCTACCAAATACTAATTGAGTGTATGGAAACTTCTGACCCACTGGGAATGTGATGAAAGAAATAAAAGCTGAAATAAATCATTCTCTCTACTATTATTCTGACATTTCACATTCTTAAAATAAAGTGGTGATCCTAACTGACCTAAAACAGGGCATTTTTACTAGGATTAAATGTCAGGAATTGTGAAAAACTGAGTTTAAATGTATTTGGCTAAGTTGTATGTAAACTTCCGACTTCAACTATATCACCAGTAGGGGTTGGCATGACAGGATGGATTTGTCCCTATGCTAGAACTGATACCATCATCATTGTTGCATATTTAATTCATTTAATTTAATTAACAATGCCCCCCTTGTAAAAAACAACAACAATATAGCATATGATTTCATGAAACAATGCAACTCTTACTGTGAAGATAAATGCTATTCTACTCTACTCTATTCTAATGTATAGTATGTGTTGTTAAGGTGTAGTGTCTATCTCTCTCTCAGCTTGTGTAAGGGAAGGACTCTATATTCGGTGGTGAGGGATGCCAAAGTCATCCTGGATGTCAACAAGACCAGACAGATCGCCCAGGAGATGGTTAAGGTCAGAAAAATGAAACATGCAATATATACACTGAGTGTACAAAACATTTAGAACACCAGCTCTTTCCATGACATAGACAGACCAGGTGAAAACTATGATCCCTTATTGATGTCACTTGTTAAATCCCCTTTAATCAGTGTAGATGAAGGGGAGGCGACAGGTTAAAGAAGGATGTTTTAAGCCTTGAGACAATCAAATCAAATCAAGATTTATTTATACAGCACATTTCAGACATGGAATGCAACACAATGTGCTTCACAGGAAAAAAAACAATGAAAAACAATGAAAATAAAAACGGAAATATTTACTACACAACAAACATTAGAGGATAAAAAACAAAAGAATAACAATAAAACTGAATGACTAAAAAGCACCCTAAGGAAAAGCAAAGCTAAAAAGGTGTGTTTTAAGATCTCTTTGAAAAATGTCCACAGTTTCGGCCCCCTTCAGGTTCTCTGGCAGGCTATTCCAGAGGCTGGGGGCATAGTAACTAAAGGCTGCTTCTCCATGCCTCTTGGTCCTAGGCTTTGGGATAGTTAAAAGGCCATTGCCAGAGGACCTGAGGGACCTACTGGGTACATAACTTAAAAGTGTGTCTGACATGTATTGGGGTGCACAATCGTGGATTGATTTAAAAAACAAAAGAAGAATCTTAAAATTAATTCTAAAACTCACAGGCAGCCACAGCAGAGACCTTAAAACCAGTGTAATGTGTGCTCTCCATCTGGTCTTGGTCACTACCCATGCTGCAGCATGCTGTATGGCTTTCTTGGGTAGACCTGACAGGAGAGCTCAGTTGGTAGAGCATGGCGCTTGCAATGCCAGGGTTGTGGGTTCGTTTCCCACTGGGGGCCAGTATGAAAATGTATGCACTCACTAACTGTAAGTCGCTCTGGATAAGAGCGTCTGCTAAATGACTAAAATGTAAATGTAAAATGTCAAGCCTGCTTGTAATAAAAGCATGGATTAGTATCTCTGTATCAGCCTGAGAGAGAAATGGCCGCACCTTGGCAATGTTCCTCAGGGGGCAAAAAGCTATTTTGGTCACATTCCTAATGTGTAATTCAAAATTGAGTTCAGAATCTAAAATAACACCTAGGTTTTTTACCTGGTGTTTTGTTTTTAGTGACTGTGAATTAAAATGTGCGGCCAGATTCGCTCTCTGTGCTTTGGCTCCAACAATAAGTACCTCGGTCTTGTCTTGATTTAGCTGGGGGAAGTTGTGAGCCATCCAATTATTTAAATCACTAATACAGTCTAATTTATCTAATTTAGCTAAAATCCTCTGGTGACACAGAAATGTAAAGTTGTGTATCGTCTGCGTAGCAGTGAAAATCAATGCTGTGCTTTCTGATAATGCTGCCCAGGGGTAACCTATATAAACTGAACAGTACCGGACCCAAAATCGAACCTTGTGGAACGCCACATGTGATATGTATTTTCTCTGAGTTATGTTCACCAAGGGTGACAAAAAACTCTCAACCGGTTAAATAGGTCCTAAACCAATTTAGAACTGGACCGAAGAGGCCAACCCACCTCTCCAGTCTGTCCAGAAGAACATCATGGTCAACAGTGTCTAATGCAGAGAGCTGTTTGGCATCTGTTTTGGCTATAAGATCATTTACCACTTTAACTAAGGCTGTCTGTGCTGTGGTGGGCCCGAAAACTAGATTGGAATTTTTCAAAAATACAGAATTTTGCTTAAGAATGGAAGGTTGGAGATTGGCCGAAAATGTCTAAGAGCTGAAGAATTGCTTTTCTTCAGAAGGGGTTTCACCATAACAGTTTTTAGTGCAGTGGGGAAAGTGCCTGTGAACAGGGAGTGATTAACAATAGCTTGCACTTCTTCAGAGATGCAATTAAAAACTGTTTTGAAGAAGGTGGTGGGGATAAGATCGAGAAGGCAAGTAGAAGGCTTAAGTTGTGATATCACTTTCCTGAGCATGTCTGTGTAAACCAGGGAAAATAACTCCATAGTGCCTTTGCGTGGTAGGCTAGGGCACATATCATCAAACTTCTCATCAGGTCTTGCTTGACAGGAACCCAGCCCAATGTTTGTTATCTTATCTCTGAAATATGTCACAAACTCATCACATTTAGATGGGGAGGAAAGTTCACATAGGTTTACGGGGGTAAGATTTATCAGACCATCAATGGTTGAGAAGAGCACTCTCTAAACTATTCTGATTATTAGTGATCAAGTTAGAAAAATGAGCCCATCTGGCATTTCTAATTGCCTTGTTATAATTGCCAAGTTGCACACTCAGAATATCATAATGGACCTGCAACATTGACTTTTTCCACTTGCGCTCTGCCTTTCTGCAATTTCTCTTTAATTTATTAGTTTCCTCACTCATCCAATGGGCTCTCCATTTGGATATGGCCTTTTTCAACTATACTGGAGCTATGGCATCAATGGTTGCCCTTTAATTTGTTATTAAAGTTATCAACTAAATCATCACAAGAGGAAGGCAGAATAGGTGATGGAGTATTGTTCATACACTCAATAAAATCTGTAGCAACTTCAGAGGTAAGATAGCATTTCTTCATAATGTGTTCAGTATTACCCTGTGCTATGGGCAATAAGGTAGTAAAAAATACACGGTGGTGATCAGATAAAGCAACATCAACAATAGAGGATATGTCAATAGAAAGCCTCTTGGTAATAATCAGGTCCAGAGTATGGCCGCGGCTATGGGTTGGCCCAGTAACATGTTGGATAAAGTCCATAGAGCTCAAAAGATTCAGAAATTCAATGGCCTTGGAGTCAGTCTCTTTGTCAACATGAATATTAGAATCACCCAACACAATGATTTTATCATAGTTCTCAAGGACAATAGACTAGTTCAGAAAAATCAGTAAAGTGGTGCAGTGCTCTGGTGGCCTATACAGGGTTATAGAATCCTGTAGCACTAACTCCAAACAGTTTTGGGACACTGTAAAGTCCATGGAGAATAAGAGCACCTCCTCCCAACTGCCCACTGCACTGAGGCTAGGAAACACTGTCACCACCGATAAATCTATAATAATCGAGAATTTCAACAAGCATTTTGCTACGGCTGGCCATGCTTTCCACCTGGCTACCACTACCCCGGCCACCAGCTCTGCACCCTCCGCTGCAACCCCCCCTTCTCCTTCACACAAATTCAGACAGCTGATGTTCTGAAAGTGCTGAAAAATCTGGACCCCTACAAATCAGCTGGGCTAGACAATCTGGACCCTTTCTTTCTAAAATTAGCTGCCGAAATTGTCGCAATCCCTATTACTATCATGTTCAACCTCTCTTTCATAACATCTGAGATCCCCAGAGATTGGAAAGCTGCCGCGGTCATCCCCCTCTTCAAAGGGGGTGACACTCTAGATCCAAACTGTTACAGACCTATATCCATCCTGCCCTGCCTTTCGAAAGTATTTGAAAGCCAAGTTAACAAACAGATCACCGACCATTTCGAATCCCACCGTACCTTCTCCGCTATGCAATCCGGTTTCCGAGCTGGTCATGGGTGCACCTCAGCCACGCTCAAGGTCCTAAACGATATTATAACCGCGATCGATAAAAGACAGTACTGCGCAGCCGTCTTCATCGACCTGGCCAAGGCTTTCGACTCTGTCAACCACCGCATTCTTATTGGCAGACTAAATAGCCTTGGTTTCTCAAATGACTGCCTCGCCTGGTTCACCAACTACTTCTCAGATAGTGTTCAATGTGTCAAATCGGAGGGCCTGTTGTCTGGACCTCTGGCAGTCTCTATGAGGGTGCCACAGGGTTCAATTCTTGGGCCGACTCTATTCTCTGTGTATATCAATGATGTCGCTCTTGCTGCTGGTGACGCTCGGATCCACCTCTATGCGGACGACACCATTTTGTTTACATCTGGCCCTTCATTGGACACTGTGTTAACAAACCTCCAAACGAGCTTCAACCCCATACAACACTCCTTCCGTAGCCTCCAACTGCTCTTAAACACTAGTAAAACTAAATGCATGCTCTTCAACCGAACGCTGCTTGCACCCACCCACCCGACTAGAATCACTACTCTCGGCGGGTCTGACCTAGAGTATGTGGACAACTACAAATACCTAGGTGTCTGGTTAGACTGTAAACTCTCCTTCCAGACTCACATTAAGCATCTCCAATCAAAAGTTAGATCGAGAATCGGCGTCCTATTTCGCAACAAAGCCCCCTTCACTCATGCTGCCAAACATGCCCTCGTAAAACTGACTATCCTACCGATCCTTGACTTCGGCGATGTAATTTACAAAATTTTCCTCCAACACTCTACTCAGAAAATTGGATGTAGTCTATCACAGTGCCATCTGTTTTGTCACCAAAGCCCCATATACTACCCACAATTGTGACCTGTACGTTCTTGTTGGCTGGCCCTCACTACATATTCGTCGCCAAACCCACTGGCTCCAGGTCATCTATAAATCACTGCTAGGCAAATCCCCGCCAAATCCCCGCTCACTGGTCACCATAGCAACACCCACCCGTAGTCTGCGCTCCAGCAGGTATATCTCACTGGTCATCCCCAAAGCCAACACCTCCTTTAGCCGCCATTCCTTCAAGTTCTCTGCTTCCAATGACTGGAACGAACTGCAAAAATCTCTGAAGCTGGAGACTTATCTCCCTCACTAACTTTAAGCATCAGTTGTCAGAGCAGCTTACCGATCACTGCACCTGTACACAGCCATTCTGAAATTAGCCCACCCAACTACCTCATCCCCATATTGTTATTTATTTTGCTAATTTGCACCCCAGTAACTCTATTTGCACATCATCTTTTGCACATCTATCATTCCAGTGTTAATACGAAATTGTAATTATATTGCACTATGGCCTATTTATTGCATTACCTCCATAATTTACTACATTCGCACACACTATATATATATTTTTTTTCTGTTGTATTTTTGACTATGTTTTGTTTACCCCATATGTAACTCTGTGTTGTTGTTTTTATCACACTGCTTTGCTTTATCTTGGCCAGGTCGCAGTTGTAAATGAGAACTTGTTCTCAACTGGCTTACCTGGTTAAATAAAGGTGAAATAAAAAATTTAATAAAATAAAATGGCCAGCACTTGTGGCTGACATTTAAACAGTATAGCATGATGCTCAAAAGACCCAAAGTCACCAAATGAAATGTCCTTACAGCTGAGAGCATTAATATATAATAGAAGGTGTCCCCCCACCCCTTTTCCCTTTTCTGATAGAGTATGAAAAGCTGTAGTCCGGGGGGGTTGCTTCAATAAGAGCGACACTACAGTCTGAAGACAGCCATGTTTCAGTGAGAAACATGCAATCAACTTTGCGCTCAGTAATGAGGTCATTCACGAGAAAGGTTTTGCTATTGATTGCTCTAACATGTAAAATTGCCTGGGGCATCTGCCTAGAGGTAACCAATTGAATAACAACCAAATTATTAAAGGTACAATTACGTTTTCTGACAGTCTGCAATCTATCAGAATGGTAGGAGATGACAGTTTGTATAAACTCACTAGAAGGCGGAGTTAAAGGAACATAAATTAGGTTACTCACAATAACCATAGTTGAGACATGGATTGTGTATGTGTGACATCCAGCCAACTTGACACAACTGTGGGAAGCATTGGAGTCAACATGGGCCAGCATCCCTGGGGCGGCAGGTAGCTTAGTGTTTAAGAGCGTTGTACCAGTAACCGAAAGGTCGCTGGTTCTAATCCCCGAGCCGACTAGGTGAAAAATCTGTCGACGTGCCCTTGAGCAAGGCACTTAACCCTAATTGCTCCTGTAAGTCGCTCTGGATAAGAGCGTCTGCAAAATGACCAATTTTTTTATTTTATTTTATCCCTGTGGAACGCTTTCGACACCTTGTAGAGTCCATGCCCCGACGAATTGAGGCTGTTCTGAGGGCAAAATGGGTGGAGGGGTGCAACTAAATATTAAGAAGGTGTTCCTAATGTTTGGTATACTCAGTGTATATGGTTATATAGGTAACATCATGAATAGTGATTCAACATTATCTGTAGCACAGCATGGTCAATACATGTCATAGAGACTGCGGCTGGATTGAGATCAATCAATCAAGTTCAGTCAGGTTTTTTGTGACATTGGTCACAAAATGCTTTACAGTGACTCAACCTAGACCCCTGATGAGTTATATTGTTTGTTTGTTTGTGTTTGTATTGTTTTAAGGGGATGGGCTATCTCCACGCCAAGGGGATCCTACACAAGGATATGAAGTCCAAGAATGTCTTCTACGACAACGGCAAAGTGGTCATCACCGACTTTGGACTTTTCACCATATCTGGGGTTCTGCAAGCCGGCAGGTGGGTAGCTACTGTTGTACTCAATGTATTTATTTATTTGGATCAACTAAGGTCTCGCTCAGAAAAGTGATTCTTTATCTCAAGGGACTTCCTGGTTAAAAAAAGGATACATAGAAAACAAAAATGAAACATCAGTGCTAAACGCGTCATTATTAACCCCTACTGTTGTGACAGTTATTATATTGAAGTGATGACTCTTTAGTGGCTCATTGGTCAGTATTAGCCAGAAAATTATATGGATCGGTGCTAATCTCTTTTTAAAAAATTATCCCTGAGTGTGATTAAAATCTATTTCGGCTGCAACCGCTGTGCTGAAATGGCTTCTCCCTGAAATGGCTTCTCCCTGAAATGCCAACAGCCACAACTTTCATACAGCAAGGAATTCTAATCAATCTTAGACATAAAACTATATAACTCTACCCACATGTACATATTACCTCAACTACCTCAACTTGCCGGTGCCCCCGCACATTGACTCTGCAACGGTACCCCCCTGTATATATAGCCTCCCTACTGTCACTTTATTTTACTTCTGCTCTTTTTTTTCTCAACACTTTTTTTGTTGTTGTTTTATTCTTACTTTTTTTGTTTAAAATAAATGCACTGTTGGTTAAGGGCTGTAAGTAAGCATTTCACTGTAATGTCTGCACCTGTTGTATTCGGCGCATGTGACCAATACAATTTGATTTGATTTGATATAAGCAGCAAGGACATAATAAATCTTAGATATAGAAATGGAGCAACTCAATGTGTGTGTTTGTGTGCGTGTCTGTGTGCGTGCATGCTTTAGTGTGTGTGTGTGGGTGTTTTGTTCTCTATGCAGTAAGTTTACTGTGTCTATAGATTTTGATTGACATGTATGGTGAGATAACTGCTATAATTGACTGGATTTGATTTGTCATAATGGATTTTTGTATTTATTTAATTGCGACATCAATTAAAAATATCTAGCAGTAGGTGTGAGATGCTTTCCAGCTAATGACTGTGAGAGGATTACACATGCTTTGTACTATTAATTATTATAATCAGAAATATGTTGATTTATATAACTGACTTTTCAACAAGTTTGCACAACACAGTTTAACCCTGGGGTTGCGGAGGAGTGCATTGCATCACCATGGATGGAAGAGTATAGGTGATGAACAATAGCTGTTTATGTCAAATGAAAATGGATGGTTTCATAATGGCATTCGTATCAGCTCATTAAAACCATAAGCCCCTTTCAAACTAGATGCTGAGGAGTTGATGTAGACAGACAGTTATGCAATGCATTGACATGATGCAACATGCACCTAGATCTTATCCTTTCTATTGTTCGTTCCCGGTGTTGCTAGCTGCCATTTTAGGTTTGCTGTGACATCAATACTTCGTATAGTGAACATCTCCCACTTATTGACTAGACACAAGCAGAGCCATAGAGCATTGTGTCTATGGACAAAGGCAGACTGAGAATTCTAAGGATTCTAAAAGAACATCGAAAGATTCTAAGATATGTAAAGACTTTGTGAATCACTCTGCTCATTGTGTTGGGATGGTTTTCAGGAACTGTTGGTACCGCAGTGCCGAACAAAGAGAGAACCTGGAGATGGTTGTTTTAGTATTTCGTCTTGTGCTAGTTGACTTGCAGTGTAGAATTTCAATAGCCTCTATGAATGCACACAATGGCCACAATGGGGCCTACCGTTTATCAGGTTATCATTTGACGTTATTGCCGTCTCTCGGTTGATGGAGAAAGCCAAAAAAAGGAAAATAATCAAAACATGTTTTTGTTGCTGTTTTTAGACAGTACACCCGCCACCCGGCTTCTTACTGCAGACTCATTGGAACTTTTGTATTGTGATAAATACCCAGAACCCTCTCCTTTCAAAGTTAAATACATTTCTGGGAACAGATAGCTAGGTGTGACGTGGGTAGCCACACTCGAGCCTCAGTCAGTTCCGCGACTTGTTTGTGTTGTTGTTTATTTATTTATTTCTGCCTAAATGTTTTAATTGGACGGCAAAATGGCTAGCTAATTAGTAGGTCTGACAGAATGACAAGACAAGCATTTACCTACCGCCCCACTCTGAGCAGGAACATTATGTTCAATTCAATGAACTTTATCATCTGAATAACATGGCTGTTTGCCATTGCAGAGGAGGGGAGAGCATTGAGAACCTGTACAAACAATAATGCCCCTGAATATTCTCCTGCATACACTGAGTGTACAAAACAGTAGGAACAACTTCCTAGTATTGAGTTGCACTCCCTTTCGCCCTCAGAACTACCCACCCCTACCCCACCCCCACAAAAATAAATAAATATATATATATATATTGTAAAGTGGTTATCCCACTGGCTATCATAAGGTGAATGCACCAATTTGTAAGTCGCTCTGGATAAGAGCGTCTGCTAAATGACGAAAATGTAAATGTAGAACAGCCTCAATTCGTTGGGGCATGGACTCTACAAGGTGTCGAAAGCGTTCCACAGGGATGCTGGCCCATGTTGACTCCAATGCTTCCCACAGTTGTGTCAAGTTGGCTGGATGTCCTTTGGGTGGTGGACCATTCTTGATACACACGGGAAACTGTTGAGCGTGAAAAACCCAGCAGCGTTGGAGTTCTTGACACAAACCGGTGCGCCTGGCACCTACTACCATACCCTGTTCAAAGGCACTTAAATATTTTGTCTTGCCCATTCACCGTCTGAATGGCACACATACACAATCCATGTCTCAATTGTCTCAAGGCTTAAAAATCCTTCTTTAATCTGTCTCCTCCCATTCATCTACACTGATTGAAGTGGATTTAACAAGTGACATCAATAAGGGATCATAGCTTTCAGCTGGATTCACCTGGTCAGTCTATGTCATGGAAAGAGCAGGTGTTCACAATGTTTTGTACACTCAGTGTATATCCCATTATAGAATAGAGACCAGAATAGAACAGAATAGATAGAATAGACATTAGAGTTAGAATATCATCAGATTCAGTTGGGAGTTAAATTAAACCATCAGCTTCATGACTCAATGGATTGTTAACTGTCATCATGACGATAGTGTTACTATGGATACTAATGTACTAGACTGGACAGATACAGTACCATTGGATGGACATACCCACACCAGTTCTCTGCTGTGCTGTGTTAGACAGGCACACTGCCAGCTACAGTGGGGAAAAAAAGTATTTAGTCAGCCACCAATTGTGCAAGTTCTCCCACTTAAAAAGATGAGAGAGGCCTGTAATTTTCATCATAGGTACACGTCAACTATGACAGACAAATTGAGAAAAAAAATTCCAGAAAATCCCATTGTAGGATTTTTAATGAATTTATTAGCAAATTATGGTGGAAAATAAGTATTTGGTCACCTACAAACAAGCAAGATTTCTGGCTCTCACAGACCTGTAACTTCTTCTTTAAGAGGCTCCTCTGTCCTCCACTCGTTACCTGTATTAATGGCACCTGTTTGAACTTATTATCAGTATAAAAGACACCTGTCCACAACCTCAAACAGTCACACTCCAAACTTCACAATGGCCAAGACCAAAGAGCTGTCAAAGGACACCAAAAACAAAATTGTAGACCTGCACCAGGCTGGGAAGACTGAATCTGCAATAGGTAAGCAGCTTGGTTTGAAGAAATCAACTGTGGGAGCAATTATTAGGAAATGGAAGACATACAAGACCACTGATAATCTCCCTCGATCTGGGGCTCCACGCAAGATCTCACCCCGTGGGGTCAAAATGATCACAAGAACGGTGAGCAAAAATCCCAGAACCACACGGGGGGACCTAGTGAATGACCTGCAGAGAGCTGGGACCAAAGTAACAAAGCCAACCATCAGTAACACACTACGCCGCCAGGGACTCAAATCCTGCAGTGCGAGACGTGTCCCCCTGCTTAAGCCAGTACATGTCCAGGCCCGTCTGAAGTGCATTTGGATGATCCAGAAGAGGATTGGGAGAATGTCATATGGTCAGATGAAACCAAAATATAACTTTTTGGTAAAAACTCAACTCGTCATGTTTGGAGGACAAAGAATGCTGAGTTGCATCCAAAGAACACCATACCTACTGTGAAGCATGGGGGTGGAAACATCATGCTTTGGGGCTGTTTTTCTGCAAAGGGACCAGGACGACTGATCCGTGTAAAGAAAAGAATGAATGGGGCCATGTATCGTGAGATTTTGAGTGAAACCCTCCTTCCATCAGCAAGGGCATTGAAGATGAAACGTGGCTGGGTCTTTCAGCATGACAATGATCCCAAACACACCGCCCGGGCAACGAAGGAGTGGCTTCGTAAGAAGCATTTCAAGGTCCTGGAGTGGCCTCGCCAGTCTCCAGATCTCAACCCCATAGAAAATCTTTGGAGGGAGTTGAAAGTCTGTGTTGCCCAGCGACAGCCCCAAAACATCACTGCTCTAGAGGAGATCTGCATGGAGGAATGGGCCAAAATACCAGCAACAGTGTGTGAAAACCTTGTGAAGACTTACAGAAAACGTTTGACCTGTGTCATTGCCAACAAAGGGTATATAACAAAGTATTGAGAAACTTTTGTTATTGACCAAATACTTATTTTCCACCATCATATAACAATAAATTCATTAAAAATCCTACAATGTGATTTTCTGGATTTTTTTTTCTCATTTTGTCTGTCATAGTTGACGTGTACCTATGATGAAAATTACAGGCCTCTCTCATCTTTTTAAGTGGGAGAACTTGCACAATTGGTGGCTGACTAAATACTTTTTTTCCCCACTGTATCTATCTGAGTGAGCACTCAGGATGCATTTTGAAGTAGTTGTGAATGTCATAATGCTAGAGGGAGAGAGACAGCGAGAGGGAGGGAGAGAGAAAGAGAGAGAGAGAGGGAGATAGGCAGGTTGGAATATAGTGGAGAGGGAGAGGAGAGTCTGACTGAGTCATAAGGAATTAGAATTTCTAATGGGGTTTGATTGCATCCAGGATTTTTCAGTCAGGGTTCGTTTGGACTAACGGGTGAGGAAGGAAAGGACAGATTCAACCTTGAGACAAAATGCTGCTTTAACTCCATTAGATGTCTACCAGTGTCCAAATGAACTATAAGTAGTAATTCTGTATTTAGATCAAAATTACATGGCACAGAAATGTAACACTATTTTTTTTTTTACATTTGACTACAACTTCTGTGGAGGGATGACATTTGGAAATCCTGAACAATTAGAAAAGGAAAATGGCCGTCCTAAACGTTGAGATAAATATGAAAGATCACCACACACCACATCACAGAATTCAGACTGTCCTGTCTCTTTTCTGTCCCCTCTTTGTAGCCGTAGAGAGGACAAACTGAGAATCCCCAGTGGATGGCTGTGTCACCTGGCCCCTGAAATAGTCTCTCAGCTCTCCCCTGAAACAGAGGAGGACAAGCTGCCTTTCTCCAAACAGTCAGATGTCTTTGCTTTCGGGTGAGTACAGCTACGTCTCAAATGGCACCTTATTCCCTATTTAGTATAGTACTCTTGACCAGGGCCCGTAGCTCTTCTCTTTGTTCTGAGGAGTGTTTTAGGGGCCTCTTTACTCTGAAGGTTTTCCCAGAGTCTCTGTCTTGTTTTCATTGGACCTTCACGCCTGATTTTATTGAATTGAATTGAATTGAATTGAAAAAACGTCATCCCACAAGGGGAACTTGGATTTGACATCAGCAAGACACATACTGTGATGTTTTTTAGGTTCTAATCCATCTCATCCAAATCATGTTTGGAATGGTTATAATAACCAAGGCCAGGAGTCTTTCCTGGCCACCTGACCTGACCAGGAACAACTCTGGTATCCTAGTTATAACACTCCATTCTCCAGGCCTGCCTTTCCATTTGTATTTTTTCCTCTTCTGTGATCGTCACAGACGCCTTTGCGTGGCTGGACCCTGCTCTGTTGGCTCCTAACACAATTGCATTTTCAGATGCCCTCCCATATGGAGGGACTGTCACTGAATCAGTCTGAGGGGGATGGATGCAGCATTCACACACGCTGTATGGGTCCCAAATGGCACCCTATTCCCTATATAGACCAGAGCCCTATGGGAATAAAGGGTATAGGGTGCCATTTGGGACGTAGCCACTGTCCAGCTGGTCTGTTGGTGCCTTAGTGTTACCTAGAGGTGACCCCTGAAGCTGTTTTACATATTCAACAATTCTCCATGTGTTTTTCTGTCTTGGCCGAATGCTATTTTTATGCTACTCAAAACCCGGTCGTTGACATGGCAGTGGAAAAAATGCCTTGTCATAATGATAAGAGAGGATGCTGTGACGATGTTGATGACGTATGATTATGATTATGAGTTAATGGACTGTTTATCAGATCATATACATCTATCAGGTTTGATATAAAGTTAGTGAAAGGGTTGTTTCTTTAAAAAAGGCAACCTTGTGGTCTGACTGTCAGACTCATTGTGGGTGCTTCTGGAGCTTTTAAGTGGATTCTGACAACCACAACGGACATACAGTATAGAAATCCAGGTTTAGATATTCAACTTGGTGTGATACCGCTTGTGTGTGAACGTCTGTTGTAGTATTTATTTTATAATGTCCACATTATAGGAAAATATTACATGCACACATCCTATCTCTCTGAGCAGGTGCTGGATATATATATTTTTAAAAGACGCGGCACCCCGCATGGTATGCTACCATGGGATTTATCTGTGACCAAGTTAAATGCATAATGCCATCATTTCCATTTAGTAAACCATGGGATATTTCATACATCCGCTCCAACTGATTCCCCCTGTACTGTCCCTACAGCACTATCTGGTATGAGTTGCATGCACGTGAGTGGCCTTACAAGAACCAGCCAGCAGAGGTTATCATCTGGCAGGTGGGCAGTGGGATGAAGCCCAACCTCACACAGATCGGCATGGGCAAAGAGATATCGGTGAGTGTTCCTCATATACAGTAAACTAGCTGTACCACATTTCAGGTAAAAGTCGCTCACTAGTTGTAGGTGTACATATTGTATGTCCGTGGGCAAAGTGATATCGCTGAGTGGTGTTCTTTGTAATACTGCACTGTTGACTGTTTTTCTTCACAGAGCGACGCACCCCACCTGGTTGTTTTTAGGTGTGATCTGCATACTTATCAATTCACAGGTGTTCAGAATGAGCATCTTCGTTCCTGGAATGTTCTTGGAATAAGACTAAGTGATCATGTACACCTGTCTGGGCGGTCTGGGATGTTTTTGAGTTTTCTGTTGGCTGTTGTTGAGTTATTTGTGTTTTCTGAACCACTCCACACTAGAAGTTCTCTCACTGGTGGCATTCATCCATTTGTCCAGTTACACTTTCTCTCCCGTGTTTCCGGTGTCTACCTGGGTCTCTAAAGGGGAGTCTGTTCTGTCTCTCTCTGTCCAGGACATCCTGCTCTTTTGCTGGGCGTTCGAGCAGGATGAAAGGCCCAGCTTCTCCAAGCTGGTGGATCTGCTGGAAAAGTTGCCAAAACGGAACCGTCGCCTTTCCCACCCAGGGCACTTCTGGAAGTCAGCTGAGTATGTCAAATGAGATAGGCGCTAAACAACAACAAGGTTTACCACTACAACACCCACCACTCACAAAACCACAACTCCCTTAGATTGCACTGAATCCAAATGCAAATCAATGAGTAAAACTGTCTAGACTATAGTATGTATCCTCATGGAGTGTGTGTGTGTGTGTGTGTGTGTGTGTGTGTGTGTGTGTGTGTGTGTGTGTAAGAATAGGTGCAGTTGACCAAGACCCCCTGAACCTAGACTTCTCAACATCCTCTGAACTCATATTTTTGGGTTATTGTTTAATCAAATGGAATATATGTTTTATTTGATTACTCAAATGACCTGTTCAGTTTGTTTGTTGGCTTATTTATTTTGGAATGTCTTTTTCTCAATGTCACATGTTTTAATGAGAGTTCTTTTTGTCATGAATCACTTCATTCTCTACGGAAAATGCATTTTCTTGAACAAATGCAGGACTTTTTTTGAGTGTTTTCTTTTCGGAATGAAATTGTTTTTAGAATGAAAGTAATTATTTTACGAATTGTAAAATTTACAAGTCATTGTCTTGCCATTTCCCTTGTATGTCAACTGT
This sequence comes from Coregonus lavaretus, assembly GCF_964263955.1. Taxonomy (NCBI): domain Eukaryota; kingdom Metazoa; phylum Chordata; class Actinopteri; order Salmoniformes; family Salmonidae; genus Coregonus; species Coregonus lavaretus. Next base: position 43,274,623 of record NC_140001.1, on the reverse strand, counting down.
CGCTGTCATGTGTTATCTCTGGTTACCTCATGGTCTCTCATGTGTGAATGTCTACATGTTTGTGTTTTCTACGTTTGTCTCAAAGCTTTATCTTATAGTCCATTATTTACTATTGAATGTGATGACTCCATTCCTGCCAATTGTAGGGCTGGATGATGGTACAGGACCTTGGTACGAAACTGTTCTCCAATTGGCCTGTGCTTTGATTATTGCCTGTGAACGCTGTTGAGCATGCATCAAAAATGGCATCCTGTTCCATACATGGTGCACTACTAAGGTCAAAAGTAGTGCACTAGATAGGGAATAGAATGTGAGATGTTTGAACAACAGCCTTTTTTTCAAACTGTGCCCTTTGGCTGTTGGTTCATTCAGTAGGCCTACACTGACTGACTAGAAGTCTCTCACTCTAATGTGAAAACGCTGACACTTTAAATATATCTCATTACAGTACCTACTATGAACTCGCTTAAACACCTTGGAGAATTGCTGTTACTGAGCCCATGGAGAAATAGGTGTATACTTTAGTGTTTTAAAGTGGGCGAGGGTAATCACAGATGAATAGCTAGCTAAGCTCACCATTTACCTCCATTAATTATGACACAATAGATTCACTTCAGGAATTCTTCAGCCCTATAATTGACAAAGCACTTTCTGAACAGACACCATGATACAGTATATTCTAGTAACATGACTGTGTCCATGACCTGGCCATTTGTATAATATATTTCACAGCGATATTTTAAATATAGCTAGCTAGAGCCCAGTCAGACTGAATGAAATCGTTATGGATGGAAAGCGGTGTCTCAGTAAGAACAGCCATGTCCTATATAGATGCAGACAATCCAGTCCTGTATAAAGCCATTTCTACTACACTATATTATACAGTACATGTATACATCCGCCAGTGTTGGAAATGCATACAAACAATTTGCTGCTGTTTTTTTTTGGAGTACATCTGTCTATTTTGGAATTGCTGGGATTCCGATATTGTACGTGGGTCATTTATATTTGTACTGTTTGTAACTTCTAAGTGCATGAAATGGACTATAAAGGATCTATTCTTGTTATTACGATAAAAAGTTGACTCCTTCAGCTTTATATTAAGTATGTTATCACTGCGGTATTTTCTGATGTATCTTTTGTCAGCATAGGGCCGTCAAATGATACGGATACAACAGTTCATAATGTTATACTGCCGGCTTTGTAAAAAAGGAAATGTTCAAAAATGATGTTTAAGAGAATGATTGTAATATTATATTTATACATTATAATAGCCTATCGTGAAGAGGAATAACCAATTGTGCTGAATTCGACAAGAATCTGACTAGAAAACGATTCAACATTTAGTGCCAAGTGTACATAACAGATTGTAGACCTTGTTTTATCATCAGTTGCTGTAAATCAATATTCCGGCAGCACTTTATATAAACTCCACGTAATAAAGCATTTATAATGAATTAGTACATTGTTTATTATTCATTTATTAATAATTACTGCCACATTTGTAAATGGTATTAACCTAGTTATTCACACATTTATAAACAACTTTTAAAGTATTTAATAATGAGTCATAAGATCATTTCTATCAAAAAGATGGACATGCCATTGCTAGACATTCCAGCAGTACCTGATGCTCCTTAAGGTCTCAAAATGGCCCCTAGAACATATCAATGGTTAAACAATAATCACACAATACAGAGGATGTTTAAGAAAATATATTGGACATTCCAAAACAGTCACACTGTTGTAATAGTGTGATGTGAATCTTCAGACACCCTCTATGCTGAGTAAAATAATGTTTTTAGTCCGAAAGTGCTAACATAAGCGTTTCTTGGCCGTGACTTTTCTACCAAAACCAAAGTGTGGATTTCGTTCACTCCTTAGAGAAGTCTAATCTCGGTTAACCCAGAACTAAAATCGCACGTAATTCAGTCAGAAATTGCTGCTCGCTATCCCGTTGTCACAGACTCTTCGGTTTACACTCAGAATCTGTCCACGAGAGATTAAGATCAGTCCATGGACTGTTTGCAAATATCTGAATACATCCCATTACCTTACTACCTTTAAAGGCCCAGTAAAGGTGGCGCCAAACAAAGCCATGTGTGAAAATAGTGCGGTTAAATGACTAAAGCACTGGAAGCATTTTAAGGTTATTCATGTGTCATTTCTACTTACAATTCATACATGTAACATTTCTACCGCAATCACATATCAGTAGTATTGGAGGAATAAAAATCCACTAGAGAAAAACTGTCCGGTCCGTCCAGCTGTTGTTTGTAGGCTACATCTCCCTGTTTTAGTTTGCGTTCGCAAGGTTGACAACATTAGCTCATTAACTCTTCGTTAAGTCCTTGCAACAGTTGTTTTTGTGAATAAAATGTTTGATATATTTCATTTAACATCCTGTGTTGTGTGCGTGTTCTTTTACCATTAATATGTTCTAGGCTATTTTGAGACCTTAAGGAGCATCAAGTACTGCTGGAATGTCTACCGCTGGAATGTCTACCAATGGCATGTCCATCTTTTTGTGAGAAATTACACAAAGTATTTATAAAGTATATATAGCCCACACTTTAGACGAGGTCACACAATAGACTAATGATTAGTAAAATGTTTATAAGGACCTATATTAAACATCTTATTAATGGAGTAATGATTAATAAATTATGAATAAACTATTTACCAATCCAGTATAAGTGGTTTATTATGTGGTTATTATAAAGTGGTACCAATAATCCATGTGAACTCACTAAAGCAGTTTTGGTGTACAGGATTTTTGGCTTACTTTATGAATTGTGTTGTGATTTTGTCGTATTTTTTTGTTCATTCAGATTTATTTTTATCCATATACCTTCCTATATTACGTAAGCATTTATGCTGTGTTTCTTTTTCTGATTCAGTCCTTGTATTGTAGAGTATAGCTCCAAAAGCTTGTATTTATCGATGCCTTATGGTCCATGGCTTAGTGACGGGTAGATTCATCAGAAGCTTTTTGTTTGCACTCATCCTCTCAATGAAAAGTGTATGACAATAAAAACGTGTTTTCATTTTGGATGTTTTTTGTTCGTTTTTACTCATCTTATATCTTACCCCCTCCTCTTCTCCTTGTTTTGCCCTTGTTACTTTGAAAACGTTTAACACACCCAAATATCTTTATTTAAACTGGGCCCAAAGTCCGTTTCTAACATCAAATCAACTGACATTAAAAGGTCTATAAAATCTATTAAAAAAGATAACTGAAGCAGTAAAACACAAATCTGTATTAAAGGTATCAATCAGGGAAAGTTTGAGTTGCTTCAAATGTAATGGTGGACATCAATGGCATCAATATCTACCAACAACCCATCAAGAGTATTTAAACAGTAACGAGATTCAAAATGGCTAGCATATCGTCCCAAAATATATTTGTCCTTTTAGCAAATTGGCAGCAATAGTGTATTTGCATGGGTCTCTTTAGGTCCGTAGGGACCTGGAGGGTTGACTGTGCCAGGGTCCTCCCTTACATATCCCAGAATTCATGTAGAATGGATCATTCTCCTCATTGGCTCTTCCCGTTGTATTTTGATGTATTTTTTGGCCACACATTCCTGCCTGCCCCAAGAGAAGGAATGGTTCAGGACCATAGTGCAGGGAAAACTCATGCGATGCTGTGATGTCGCATAATTGTTCAAATAGCGCATTCCCCTTGAGACTTCAGGTTAGCTTGTCTAAAGCCCTGCCTCTGTGAGGGAAAGTCACAACGCCGCTGATGGTTTGTGTCTGTGTGCTAGCCTCGCTTGCTGCCTCTGCTTTACACCGGCGTGTGCGTGGTCAGGTGTGTGACTTGCAGACCGAGGAGGTAGAGAAGTGCACTCTTAGAAAAAAGGGTTCCAAAAGGGTTCTTCGGCTGTCCCCATAGAACCCTTTTTAATTCCAGGTAAGACCTTTTTTGGTTCCAGGTAGAACTCTTTTGGGTTCTATGTAGAGGGTTCTACCTGGAACCAAAATGTGTTATTCACAGGGTTCTCCTATGGGGACAGCCAAATAACAATTTTAGGTTCTAGATAGCACCTTTTTTTCTAAGAGTGTGGGGGAGGAGAGAGGGAAGACAGAGAGATGGAAGGGAAAGGTGGATGGATGGATGGATGGATGGATGGGAGCACTGGGTCCTCCACACATTCCCTCCCTTCTTCCATCTCTACCTCCTGTCTTCCATCTCTAACTCCCACTCCACTACTTCTGACCACCCCCACTCAGGTGTAAAATGTACATACATTCTGGAGATATCTTTCTCAATGATGGTGTAGTCAAGTCTTTTGAGGCAAAGAAATAGCAGTCTACTTACTCAAGAGTTGTTTTTGTTTGTGCTTGGAGATCATCTGCCGTGTTGAGTGTGTGGGGAGATGGGGGTAGGAGCGGTGTGTGGAGAGGTGGAGAGATGGTAAATGAGGTAATACCAGTAATACCACCAGATCCTGGGTTCTCCACCTCTAACGGGAATAATAATTAACCCATCACATCCTGATCCTCACACAATTAGCCCACATTAGCTTGATGACTTTTCTCCTGTTCTGTACGTCAAACACATGTACATCATTTCCCGGTAAATCCCCTCTAAACGAGGAAGATCTGGTGGAGGAATTATCCCATAGATTCTAGAATGCTGTCATTAGTGACAATATCATGTCCTGGTGATCAAGATTCCATTTGCAGGTTCATCAGGAATGTATTGTTCTTTCATGCCAAAATCTGGGAATGACAAATATTATATACACAAACAACCTGTAGACTAGACTATAACCTAAACCCCACTTGAATGAAATGTATGTTTCTTTTGTGTTGTTTTTCCTACTGTTTTCGCATGATGTTTCGTTGGAACCTTTGGATCTTTCCATGACCATCTTCTCTCTTCCCCATCATGTATATTTTTGCTTCATCCATTGTAAAGTTGTCATACAGAGAGCTGAACACAGAGCAACCCAGGCTGCAGGTAAAGAGACCTTATTTCTAAATGCTGTCCCTGTTGTACCAATGGCTTCAGGATGGTTTCTATACCAATAGGTATGTAAGACCCAAACATGGTCCAAGGTCTTGCATATCTCACTAAGAGCGAGCAAGTCAATGAAAGTTATACCTTTACGGACTGGCGCAAGTAACTGAAAGGCAATGAGGCAAAATCTTGTAAGATAGATTGGAGCAACTGTAAGTTAATGAAGCCTATAGCTTTAAGATTGTATCAAAACATTGAAGCACATGCAGTATAGTAGCTTTAGAAACTGCCAATTTGGTGCAACAAATGAGCTGTCTGAGAGTTAGCGGTAGTTTCACAGCCTCCAAAGTGTGTGGGCTTTATTCCTCCAGACACGCCGTACTTCACTGGAAATGTAGTTCATTAGGTGTGCAGCTTCGTTTGAGAAGGACAGGGAGCTAGAGAGGGGGGGAAGAAAGAAGAGAGGGAGATAGATTGAAAGAGAGAGACGTATACCCTAAAAACGATCATACGAATTTCCTGAAAATTATTCCTTTAGCTGGCTATGTTTTGGACCAGAGCTTGCATTAATTCATGCTCTAAGGTGTCAGATTGCCCTCTGGCTCTCACACGTGTTCCTCAACAGCAAGGAAACACCTCTAAATTTACATCTCAAGCATCTGGCAACCTCCAAGTGAGCCAACAACTTAAGTTCATGCCAAGACTTTTAGTCGCCCTTGTTTGACTACATCACATTTTCCACATTCCTAACCCCACAAAAATGTTCAGCCATACAGAATTGTGCATTGCTCACATCCTTTTTGGATTATTTTGGGATATTATTTTGATTAAGAATCTAGTGGCCAAATAAAAAGCGAAATCCCCTGGGACTAGACAGATACCCAGAGGGTAGTTCTGGTTCCCTCACTGACAGCCACATGGCAGACACACGTCAGTTCATACTGTAGAAGCCCAAAATAAACCTTACATAAAAGAAAAGAGAGCAGGCAGGATGTGATGTGACCCTTTCCTTCCCTGCAGCAGTCCCCATGTTGGTCCATCTGCCAGCTAAAGGAACACAGTACCAGTGAGCCTCTCAGAATAGCCAAGGCCTATTGTAGTTCTGCTAGATGCCAAGCAATGTCATGCTGCTGTAGAGATCTGCTCAGCTAGTATCAGGGAGTTGAAGGTGCAAAATAAATAGTTGGATGATCATAAATAGATACTGTAAATAAATACATAAATAAAATATCCCTTCCAGATTTTGATCATTTATCAAACGTTTCGTTTTCAAATTAGTTAATTATGCCCTGGTCATGTCGTCCAAGTGGGAATTCGTGTTTGTACGTTAGTGTGTGTCAGTGTGTGTGTTTCTGTATGTGTTTGGATATGATTTTCTCTATTTCGTCTCGTTATCTTGGTGTTCCTCAGGGCGTTGCAAGGCTTAAGGAAGACCACTAACTGACTTAATGTTGTTTCTTGTTTTTCTTACTTTCCTTCTCCTGCTCCAGGCTGTAACAGAAGTAACCATGGGACTGTGTCTTTGCGTGGTGAAGCTTGTCCCAAGCTCCTTCGGCTTGCTTCTGCTCCATCACTCGCTCACCCCCCTGTCCCCTCTTCTCAACCCTCTCCGTTCCCCGCAAACCCCTCCACCCACAGCCCCATCAGCTTTCCCCATCCTCCTGCTTTGGCCTCACTTGCCCACCTCCCCTCTCAGCCTCCTCTACCCCACCCCCACCTCGGCCTTACATGCCCCTATCTTTCCCAACCCCCTAAGCCTCTGCTTCAACCCTCTCTGCCTTGGCCCTCACCTTCCCAGCCCAAACACACACTCTCTCTAGCTGTCACCTGATGGGAACCTGTGGGGGTTACGACCCTTGACCTTACACTCTGCCAGAGCGGTTGAGAAGAGAAGACAGACAGACTACAGACAGTCTACAGAACAGATCGACAGAGAGGCCTTTTTCCGCTCTATGCCTAAAACTTTTTCCCAAAACGACATCTATAATCTTTGGAGTAATTTTTTTACCGGGTTCCGGAATCAACACCTATGTCCATTATTCATTCATTCCATACAGGTACATCTAATTTTCACATCCATCTCATTTGCACATTTGTCATTTGCAACAGTGTTCATCAATCTGTATACACAACACCTCCATATTCACAGTTTTTGAGCTTTGTAGCTAATTCTTTGAAGTGACATATTGCATCTCATTCATGTACCACTAAGACAGAGTTTTTTTTAATTTCAATATGGACATTTTCATAAAATGGACTCCATTTCAGCGTATAGCTATATACCCTGTCCAACTCCTTCAACATTAGAAGTACTTTGGTGAAAACGAGCCAATAACTCATATCACAACTAATATTTATGTTCCAGTATAATAACCATGAAGATAGTCTTATGGATTAGTTATTCAGTCCTTACACATTCCATGAAAGTTCAATAAATAACGTTATTCTATGTTTTCTTCTCCCCCCATCATGCTGTTTGTTTTTGACAGAATGAGCAACTTCTCTTCTCCCCTTCACTTCAGTGTGCCAACATCCACCAGTAGAGCGATTAGTGCTTTTTGAGGTCGATTCTGCTTCGGTTCGATTATGAAAAAATAAGGTTTTTCGATTTCAAATAATTTTTGGGACATTAAATGCACTATGCATTATATGGGTTGAATGCTTTAACAACACAGAATAAAACAATTAATAAAAGTCCTATGATGGTAGTGACTGCCCATTACTGCTTACTACCATCATTTATTCACATTACTTTAATAAAATATTTCAGCTGGAATGAATTTGTTGTGTAAATTACATTTGTTTTATTTGATGACTTTATTATTTCATTCCAAGTCATCATTTCATCTCTATAGAGCTGCTGCCTATGCTGTCTGACAAAAACACAATTTTAGTAGTTCTTCAAAGAAAATAAGGCATACTTTTATGACTGCTGAATACCAACTATCAATCACTTAGATCATGTAGTGTCAGGAAGAGATACCGCGCGAAGCAACTGCTCTCTATCCCTCTCGATCGCACGTTCTTCTCTTTTCTCTCCCTCTCCGTGTCTGCTCAACCCAGACCGGACAAGTAGGTGCGCAGTGGATTATGGTCATTGTAGTTGATTACCACATTTTCTTCACTAAACTATGTTGAATATTGGCCTGTTGGAAACTCCCTACTACATCGCACAGTTTGGGCTTGATCTAATTTATCTCTCGAGAAACTGGCATCAGCTTACATAAAAAACTGAATGAAATGGAATTCAAATAATTGAACCGATGTCGGTCAATTAGTTGTTTAAAAGCAAAAATAATTACATACATTTCTGTTAATTGCTCAGCATTATCCACCAGTCAACTCCAACATTGTCAACCCCATATAGAGGACTGCACATTACCGATTGATTTTACTTTTTAATTAGCTACTGAGCTGCCATTGAGAGATTCATACGGTACATACATATCCATAAATACGGTACATACATTTAGAGTCACTCACTCTTTTATTCCCATTTATCTGCTTCAGGAATTGTTAATGTCTTACTGGATGGTTTGGTCAAAAGGATTATTGAATGGAGCAAGATTTTTAAAGGGGACCTTTGTGTGAAATATGGTTTTAATGTGCTTTTCTTTTTTGCTTGTTTGTTATTGTTGTGTGGCGAACAAGCACAGAGAGAATGATAGAGAGAATGTGATCTTAAGCAGGTTGTTGTTGGAAAGCAAAGACCTGAAATGCAAACTAAACTTTTAACAAAAGTGACTCCACTTAACGAACTCTATTACATGGTCTACTAACTTAGGAATCGGCAAACTCTTAAAGTGATACAATTGTCTGAACAACAATTGGCTGAACTGAAAAAATTAAGCGGTTTCCATTGAATGAATTAGATTATTATGCACAAACGAAACCGGTACTAGACAGCGCTGAGATATGTCCCCACAAGAGCATTAAAACAGCTAATTGATATTCCCCACCAGTGAAGTTTACGTTTTTTGGGAGATATTATTTTGTTGTTTTAAACATACCTCTAGTCTAGTTGATGGGACTTTTTCACGTTAGTCATTCCTGTAGGGTTTGGAGAGCTAATTAGAGAATGCAGGTGGTGAGAAAGAGCTAATTGGGCAGAATGATGTGTTTGTTTGTTTACTGTGGGTGTATGTTGTGAGTAGGCAATTGTGTGTGTGGGCACGTGTGACGTGTGTGTGTGGGTGCATATGTGTGTGTGGTGTGCGACTGTGCATGTGTGTATACGTTCATGTTTGTATGTTTGTTTGTTTCTGTGTGTGTCGATACTGTAAGCGTGTGTGTAATGTGTGTGTTTGTGATCAGTACTCCCCCCAAGCATCTACACTCTTACAAAAAAGGGTTCTTCAGCTGTCCCCATAGGAGAACCCTTTTGGGTTCCATGTAGAACCCTCTGTAGAAAGGGTTCTACATGGAATCCAGATGGGTTCTACCTGCAACCAAAAAGGGTTCTTCAAAGGGTTCTCCTATAGGGAAAGCCGAAGAACCCTTTAAGGTTCCAGAGAGCACCTTTTTTTATACGAGTGTAGAGTGTCTGATTAAACATACAGATATGCAGAAAATGAATGTGCTGCTACAGCTGACGAAATGCCAAATCCACTCTCTCATTTTCATATTCCAAATCCCAAATATTTTATGACTTCCCGGCATACTTTTTTCCCCTCCACCTTACCAAATATACAAATGTTTTCCCCTTGTGGGTTATTGATACAAAGACACCATGTTTGCGTCCCAAATGGCATACTATCCCTATATAGTGCATGACTTTTGACCAGTGAACAATATAGGGAATAGGGTGCCATTTGGGACAAAGCCCAATAATCAATTAATTGATGTGGAGTATTTGGATGCACTCCAAATAGCGTTGCGTATAGGCTGATTGTGTTTGTGATGCTGTAGTTCTGCCTACTGACGTATGAATCATTCACAGCTCATGTGATTTACAAATAATTCACATTAGAGCAGATTTGACTAAATAGCCTAGCAAGTGTTGAAGGGAGAGTGATCTGATAATGAGTTGGAAATTAAATATTCATCCTCCCTGTACTCTAATTGGCAACTGCACTTAAAACAGCATTGACAACATGCTCCGCTCCTCCACCTCTTCCTCCTACTCCTTAAATTGGATTCAATTATATGGGGGAGCAACAACAAAAACGAATTCATTCATGATTCATCCCTGCCTGCTCTGCTGTTTTTAATACACACACTCCCATGCCCTTTGCCAAACGCAACGTAAACATATTAATGCTTAATAGTGCGTAAAAACATGGAATAGGTCTAATCTATTCAATTTGTATCAGACATACAGTGCATTCGGAAAGTATTCAGACCCCTTCACTCTTTCCACATTTTGTTACGTTACAGCCTTATTCTAAAATGGATTAAACACATTTTTTCCTCATCAATGTACACATTACCCCATAATGACAAAGCGAAAACAGTAAAAAATAAAACTTATTTACATAAGTATTCAGACCCTTTGCTATGAGACTCAAAATTGAGCTCAGGTGCATCCTGTTTCCATTGATCATCCTTGAGATGTTTCTACAACTTGATTGGAGTCCACCTGTGGTCAATTCAATTGATTGGACATGATTTGGAAAGGCATACACCTGTCTATATAAGGTCCCACAGACTGGAATATGTTCCGGGATTCTTCCGATGGCATTGTGGAGTAAGTACACCACATCAGTCACTGGCTTCATCAATAAGTGCATCGATGACGTCGTCCCCAAAGTGTCTGTACGTACATACCCCAACCAGAAGCCATGGATTACAGGCAACATCCGCACTGAACTAAAGGGTAGAGCTGCCGCTTTCGAGGAGCGGGACTATAACCCAGAAGCTTATAAGAAATCCTGCTATGCCCTCCAACGAACCATTAAACAGGCAAAGCATCAATACAGGACTAAGATCGAATCGTACTACACCGGCTCCGACGCTCGTCGGATGTGGCAGGGCTTGCAAACTATTAGACTACAAAGGGAAGTACAGCCGTGAGCTGCCCAGTGACACAAGCTTACCAGACGAGCTAAATTACTTCTATGCTCGCTAAGAGGCAAGTAACACTGAATCATGCATTTGAGCATCAGCTATTTCCGGATGACTGTGTGATCACGCTCTCCGTAGCCGATGTGAGTAAGACCTTTAAACAGGTCAATATTCACAAGGCCGCAGGGCCAGATGGATTACCAGGACGTGTACTCCAAGCATGCGCTGACCAACTGGCAAGTCTCTTCACTGACATCTTCAACCTCTCCCTGTCTGAGTCTGTAATACCAACATGTTTCAAGCAGACCACCAGAGTCCCTGTGCCCAAGAACACTAAGGTAACCTGCCTAAATGACTACCGACCCGTAGCACTCACGTCTGTAGCCATGAAGTGCTTTGAAAGGCTGGTCATGGCTCACATCAACACCATTATCCCAGAAATCCTAGACCCACTCCAATTTGCATATCGCCCCAACAGATCCACAGATGATGCAATCTCTATTGTGCTCCACACTGCACTTTCACACCTGGACAAAAGGAACACCTATGTGAGAATGCTATTCATTGACTACAGCTCAGCGTTCAACAACATAGTGCCCTCAAAACTCCTCACTAAGCTAAGGACCCTGGGACTAAACACCTCCCTCTGCAACTGGATCCTGGACTTCCTGACGGGCCGCCCCTAGTTGGTAAGGGTAGGTAACAACACATCCGCCACGCTGATCCTCAACACGGGGGCCCCTCAGGGGTGCGTGCTCAGTCCCTTCCTGTACTCCCTGTTCACTCATGACTGCATGGCCAGGTACAACTCCAACACCATCATTAAGTTTGCCGATGACACAACAGTGGTAGGCCTAATCACCGACAATGACGAGACAGCCTATAGGGAGGAGGTCAGAGACCTGGCCGTGTGGTGCCAGGACAACAACCTCTCCCTCAACGTGATCAAGACAGGAGATGATTGTGGACTACAGGAAAAAGAAGAGGACCGAGCACGACCCCATTCTCATCAACGGGGCTGTAGTGGAGCAGGTTGAGAGCGTCAGGTTCCTTGGTGTCCACATCACCAACAAACTAACATGGTCCAAACACACCAAGACAGTCGTGAAGAGGGCACGACAAAACCTATTCCCACTAAGGAGACTGAAAAGATTTGGCATGGGTCCTCAGATCCTCAAAAGGTTCTACAGCTGTACCATCGAGAGAATCCTGACTGGTTGCATCACTGCCTGGTATGGCAACTGCTCGGCACCTAAAGAAACAAGATTCTCTGGTCTGATGAAATTAAGATTGAACTCTTTGGCCTGAATGCCAAGCGTCACGTCTGGAGGAAACCTGTCACCATCCATACGGTGAAGCATGGTGGTGGCAGCATCATGCTGTGGGTATGTTTTTCAGCGGCAGGGACTGGGAGACTAGTCAGGATGGAGGGAAAGATGAACGGAGCAAAGTACAGAGAGATCCTTGATGAAAACCTGCTCCAGAGCACTTAGGACCTCAGACTGGGATGAAGGTTCACCTTCCAACAGGACAACGACCCTAAGCACACAGCTAAGACAACGCAGGAGTGGCTTCGGGACAAGTCTCTGAATGTCCTTGAGTGGCCCAGCCAGAGCCCGGACTTGAACCCGATCGAACAGCTCTAGAGAGACCTGAAAATAGCTGTCTAGCGACGCTCCCCATCCAACCTGACAGAGCTTGAAAGGATCCGCAGAGAAGAATGGGAGAAACTCCTCAAATACAGGTGTGCCAAGCTTGTAGCATCATACCCAAGAAGACTCAAGGCTGTAATCGCTGCCAAAGGTGCTTCAACAAAGTACTGAGTAAAGGGTCTGAATACTTTCAGTTTATTATTTTACATTTCTAAAAACCTGTTTTTGCTCTGTCATTATAGGGTATTGTGTGTAGATTAATGAGGGGAAAAAACTATTTAATCAACGCTTTAACGTAACAAAATATGGAAAAAGTCAAGGGGTTTGAATACTTTCTGAATGCACTGTATACTGTACATACTGTGAATATTGGGAAATTGTGAACTTTAATGACTTCCACATCAAATTTGTACTACTATCTTGTATCTTTAAATACATATCAGCATAGATTATGGCCAGTGTATTTTCATACACATTAAATGTATGGAGGTTGTGTCCTCAGAGATGTGCTGTTCTGTGGTTCTGAGGTTTCATGACTGTGTTCTGAGAGGCAAACGTGGGCAGTGGACAAACCAAATGGCTTTCGGTCCTGTTGCTCTTGAATCTTCCCCTGAGCCTCCCATATGCACTATTGTAACCTGGTGAGAGCAAGAGCAGCATTACTTAAAGATAGAGATCAGCTCGTATGAGAGAGGAGAGGGAGCTCTACAGAGCTCTATAGCCACCGACACAATTCATTCCATCATACAGACCTTAAAGCCTGGTAACCTCTCCCCTGATGCCACCGACCTTGCGGCAAAGCAGCTTTTAGTGGGGAAAATGCAAAAGAAATCCACCCAATCTGCCAGAGAGAGATATGTTTATAATGCTAAGAATTGAATCCCTCCAAATCCAAATAGGAAGAAAGACAAGGAGGTCTTATTTTTATGTTGTATGGAGGCCTCACAGTAAAACATACTTGGTTCATGCATAAACTACATGCTGACTGCTGCCTGCTTTTAACCACTTCCATACTTACCTAGTCCCATGATTTAATAATCCAGGCCTGTAAAAACACTCAACAACAACCTGATTATAACTGAAACAACTTCAGAGCAGTAGAATCTTGAAGAGGTACACTCTAAGACATTTTTTTCATAAAATATTTGGTTCTAGATAGCACCTTTCTTTCTCAGTGAATTGAAGAACATTCTACAGTACCCATTACTTAGTCTGACTGTTAAAGAACAACAATGATGCAGAAGGGATTAGTACTACAGTACAGTATAGTACAGTTGAGTCAAGGAGGACATTTTTGATCAAGGCAGGTAGCTTCCTGTAGCTTCACAAAACCTTGTCCACCTGGTAATTTACTTTACATTGTAGCACGTGTACTGTACAGTGGGGGGAAAAAGTATTTAGTCAGCCACCAATTGTGCAAGTTCTCCCACTTAAAAAGATGAGAGAGGCCTGTAATTTTCATCATAGGTACACGTCAACTATGACAGACAAAATGAGGAAAAAAAATCCAGAAAATCACATTGTAGGATTTTTAATGAATTTATTTGCAAATTATGGTGGAAAATAAGTATTTGGTCAATAACAAAAGTTTCTCAATACTTTGTTATATACCCTTTGTTGGCAATGACACAGGTCAAACGTTTTCTGTAAGTCTTCACAAGGTTTTCACACACTGTTGCTGGTATTTTGGCCCATTCCTCCATGCAGATTTCCTCTAGAGCAGTGATGTTTTGGGGCTGTCGCTGGGCAACACGGACTTTCAACTCCCTCCAAAGATTTTCTATGGGGTTGAGATCTGGAGACTGGCTAGGCCACTCCAGGACCTTGAAATGCTTCTTACGAAGCCACTCCTTCGTTGCCCAGGCGGTGTGTTTGGGATCATTGTCATGCTGAAAGACCCAGCCACGTTTCATCTTCAATGCCCTTGCTGATGGAAGGAGGTTTTCACTCAAAATCTCACGATACATGGCCCCATTCATTATTTCCTTTACATGGATCAGTCGTCCTGGTCCCTTTTCAGAAAAACAGCCCCAAAGCATGATGTTTCCACCCCCATGCTTCAAAGTAGGTATGGTGTTCTTTGGATGCAACTCAGCATTCTTTGTCCTCCAAAAACGACGAGTTGAATTTTTACCAAAAAGTTATATTTTGGTTTCATCTGACCATATGACATTCTCCCAATCCTCTTCTGGATCATCCAAATGCACTCTAGCAAACTTCAGATGAGCCTGGACATGTACTGGCTTAAGCAGGGGGACACGTCTGGCACTGCAGGATTTGAGTCCCTGGCGGCGTAGTGTGTTACTGATGGTAGGCTTTGTTACTTTGGTCCCAGCTCTCTGCAGGTCATTCACTAGGTCCCCCCGTGTGGTTCTGGGATTTTTGTGATCATTTTGACCCCACGGGGTGAGATCTTGCGTGGAGCCCCAGATCGAGGGAGATTATCAGTGGTCTTGTATGTCTTCCATTTCCTAATAATTGCTCCCACAGTTGATTTCTTCAAACCAAGCTGCTTACCTATTGCAGATTCAGTCTTCCCAGCCTGGTGCAGGTGTACAATTTTGTTTCTGGTGTCCTTTGACAGCTCTTTGGTCTTGGCCATAGTGGAGTTTGGAGTGTGACTGTTTGAGGTTGTGGTCAGGTGTCTTTTATACTGATAACAAGTTCAAACAGGTGCCATTAATACAGGTAACGAGTGGAGGACAGAGGAGCCTCTTAAAGAAGAAGTTACAGGTCTGTGAGAGCCAGAAATCTTGCTTGTTTGTAGGTGACCAAATACTTATTTTCCCCCATAATTTGCAAATAAATTCATAAAAAATCCTACAATGTGATTTTCTGGATTTTTTCCTCAATTTGTCTGTCATAGTTGACGTGTACCTATAATGAAAATTACAGGCCTCTCTCATCTTTTAAGTGGGAGAACATGCACAATTGGTGGCTGACTAAATACTTGTTTTCCCCACTGTATGTGTGAGTTGTTTGAATAGCATTATTCGCCTATACATTTTTCTATGACATTTTACAAAAGACACTGAATTCTATCTTGAGAAAAATATGACTTTCAGCATTTAAAAAAAATCTCTTTCTTTTTTGTAAATTTTTTTTTATAGGTTTGAGTGTCTGAAAATCTTCTCCACCTTATATACTGATATTTTGTGGTTATTTCGAATGTTTTATCCAGTGCAAATACTTCTGTGAACTCCATGAAATGTATGTCGCGTTCCTTATCTGATAGGTCTACTACGCTTTGCTGCAGCACACTCATCATCGTCATCATCATCATCACCTCCACCAGCACTATTATCACCACTATCACCACCATCACCATCACCATCATTACCATTATATCATATTTGATGCTGTCCTTGCTCTTTCTGATGTTAATGTATTTGAAGGAGCAACTCTTTCTTGTTCAAACAAAGATGATGGATCTACATTTGTACATTTGTACAGTGATATTTATAAAGTTTTCTACCCTTCCAGAAAGTATTTATAGTTTCTGCTGTTCAATTGAATGTCTATGAATAAATTAAATCTGCAGGCCTTGTTATTACTATGTTTGTGTTCTTTTGTGCAACTATAGGATTTGTTCTACTGTCTAGCCAATAAAAACATATTCCTCTACATGGTGGAATTACTGTTTTATTGAGTTTTGTATTGATCTTTGTTTGCACTGTAACCTAATGTAACCTACACTTACAGTAAACTGGGTGTTGTTCTTCAAGGGATAATTTGCCGTGGTTACATGAAAACAATATTTCTTTGATATCTTTCTACACTTTATACTCTATACTCTTCTTTCAATCGACATGGTTTGTCCATATGTTGTTTATGTTTCACACAGAGTTTTGTCATATATTTCTGTCCGCCAGTGATATCTGTCGGAGGGATGAGAAGACTGTAGGTTAGGAGGGAAAAAATAGAAAAACTAACTGGCTATGAGTCATATTTTGCCCCGAGATATCATTAATGCTGCCATTAATGTTGCTAATTTCCTATCTTGTCCTGATATTGAAATTAGAAAGTTAATTTATTATTCCCTTGATATTGACCAAGGGCAAGTTCTTCGGCATATTTAAAATTAATTATAAGTCGCCATACAGAATCTTAGTAACTGGAAGAGAAGAATACATACTTTTAAATGATTTTCTTGCATCCGTCTAGCAGCATCCTCTTGCGTCTTCTTGCATCTCCCGAAAACATGCCCCTTGTCTTTGCTTATTCAACTGCCTTTTGAGAATCCCAAGGTAGAGTAAAGCGTTATTATGAAATTGCATTTACATTTTAGTAATTTAACAGACGCTCTTATCCAGAGCGACTTAGTTAGTGAGTGCATACATTTTCATACTGGCCCCCCGTGGGAAACGAACCCACAACCCTGGCGTTTCAAGCGCCATGCTCTACCAACTGAGCTACAGGGGACTATTCTGATGGATTACACAGATTGTGGTGTTCTGGCTGAAATGCATTCTACCGATGGATCTCACGTCACTCCAGCCCACTTTACAGTGTTTATGCAGTTGCACATAAACATCCAATTTGAAGTTTGAGTTGAATAAAACCACATCATGGTTTCGGGAGCTGTAACCAGTAGGCTCTTCTCACAGGTTAATGCCTCCAATTTTCAGAAGTAGTCGTGTGTGGTGTTTAAATTGATTCTGGCCCCCAAGACTGATGTTGCACTCCCTTGACTCTCTGTCCCCAGAGGTTATGTTATGGTTGCTAGATCTCTGAGTGTCAGAGGAAGTGTATGGGATGTTACACAAGTGGATAATTGTCCCTCTGAGTCTGTCTGACTGGTTATTTGGTATTGGTGGCTTCTAATCAGGAACCATTTTTTTTCCTGAACATGTGACCTGTCCAGGAAAAAGTATAAAACAATACATTCCAATCACTTAATCTGAAACTGAAGTAGTGGCCCTAGTTATGGACTGTAATTATGGGCTACTGTATAACAAGGCCCTATACACGTGTTACCCACTTTCTCTGTCACTCACACACTCAGAGACCAAGCAACCATAACCTAGACTCCGTGGACAGAGATTCAATGAAGCACTACAGTCTAGTTATAGACTATAACTATGGTTCTGTTTTTCCTGTCAGTTCGATTGGTCCAAAACTCAGGGCCCTAATTATAACTGATACATTGTCCAATATGGGGGACTCCGTGTAGCACCGTCCCCCTCTATAAAATAGAACACATAACACTGAGACAGTATTTAACTGTGTTTCTTGGAGCTGTGTTTTGGCTCATGAAACTCACTGCTGGATATTAATGAAGGCTACAATTACACAACAGTGGTTTAAGCTCAATGAAGTCAACATACAGCTATGTCCCTTATTTTCAATTATTTTCTAATGTCAATATTTATTCAGCCATTATTTAACCTGTTTCCACAACAGTTTAGTCATTTTACGATGAGGAGACACAGTTTGAGGCAGATTTACTCCTCTTTGAAGTTCAGTGTCCACCTGTTTTAGTGACGGCCATCATTATTAAAGTGAGGCTTGGCAGTGAGTCGGTCGACAGCTAGGCTCATAGCCAGAAAGTGTTATGAGAAGTCAAAATGTCAAATGGAGTACACTGTCATTTATAGAAGCGTACAGATGTAGGATCTTCATTTGATCACCCTGTTGCAGGAAATGTTAAGTCTAGTGTATGAGGTTTGAAAAGGCTTCTGAAGTTTGTAATTTCCACTGACATTTCAGACTTGATTTTCCCTTACGAAAAATGTATCAACCCCTACAAAAATGTCCATTAATTATAATCCACATAATAATTCACAATTCCTGTTTCTGCAGGATTCTTTTCCTGCTGTAGCAAACTGGCTCAAATTAAGATCCTACATCTGTAGTATACATTAAGCAATACTGAGATAAAAATGAAATGAATGAATCAGACAATATAACATACATTTAACATACAGTTCTGTAAATTCATCCCATCTATTGGGTCACCTATCCTCTGTATCTAATAGGGGATGTTTATTTCCTTGAAGCATCACAGATGTCAAATCCGTGGATGAAGGACATTAGTTTTCCTAACAAGAGAGACAGACAACTGAAAATCAAGTCAAACAACAATGGAATTAGCTCCAGACTTAAACACATTATCCATCTATTTCTTACTGAAAGTGTTTTCAAAGGCTTGAACCCAGTACCCTGCTACTGAATGACGTTCTCTGACGCAAAGACCAGGATTTCTGTGAGACCCTCCTCCCACACAGTGCTCCCTGTGTAAGTCAGGTCCACACCTATTGAGATAGAGCTGTACAATATTGTGCCAGTGTAACATCTAACTTTATTCTCAAGTGCTTTATATTATTTTCAACATTGGAGGCAATAGTAAGAGATGACTAGTGGAATGATATTACAGTGAAGATATTACTGTGAAGATTCATGGCATTAATATTATGAAAATGTAACTCAGTCCCCTGAAATTGAACTAAGCACTAATATCTGGGGATATAGTTCACAGTCACACATACACTACATTTCTGTGACCATTGCTCATTCTGTGACCATCATAATATCTACAATAATCTCTCTTGCTTACGATACAAGCTTAATAATATTTCAAGAGCTGATGAGGCTTGGGAGTAAATTGGTTTTAAAGTGACTGCCATTACATTACGAGTCATATTTTGACACCAACACACACACACACAGCCCCAGCTATGCTATCCTCATGAATTAGTCAAGCACAATGCAGATACATCAGGGTGCCATTTGAGCCACACAGCATAGTCTCTCTCTGAGCCTGGAGAGATTTCCAACTGCAGTTTATTTGGCCCCGACGTCCTCTTCTCATTTGCGCAAGAAGACGTGGATGCTAAGAGCCTCACTACAAATGACAAGCCTGACCTTTTTGAGCGAAGAAAGGTCCTATGTAGCTGTGTTTTCTAACAGCCAGCATACTCAGAGAGGACATTCAGTACAATAGAACATAAAGGACCACACAAGATACAGAATATCTTTTCTTTTTGTTATCTTTCAGGAATAAACAGAGCGAAAACGTATACCCAAACCCTATCAAGAGAGATATTCGAAAATCCCTTACATTACACAACTCCGCGTTGCTGCGTCATAAGAAGTTTGGCTCAACTAATTCAAAGTTCCAAAAATCAATGTTTTTCCTTTCCGACTCTGATATATTAGGAATGATTTGACTACCCTGAAATCTGTTATTTAGTTTCATTAGAATATGTAGATGTGTAAATGTGCTTCCTATTTAAACTCTCTGTGCCAGTTTAATCATCAATTATAAAAGACCTTAGAGGACTTATGGGGGGAATTGGGAAATAATGCATTGGTCTACTTATATTAAGTAATTAGTTTACCACAGAGAACTATTTATTCAGATCCTCAGTATTCAGTCAATGTTGCAATGAAGTGTTCGGCTTTTGGCACTATTTGGCTTTTGGCACCATTCTGATTGAGCTTCTGGAAAGCAAACCAGCAGAGCTGAGGCTAAGCGTTATGGTTTTAACATACAGTGTGCCTGGGTAGGGGTGGGTTAAAAACGTCTCATATCTCCTGAAAGTCCTCGCTCCCCGGCCTCCCACCAGCTCCCTTGGGCAACGAGAGAGAAACACACAACTCAGGGAGGCACATTATCATCCACCTAACAGCCTGTTGAGAGGCCCCCTCCATATTGACGTGTCCCTCACGTGCATGCGCGCGTACTTGCACACACGCACACAAACATACACTCACTCTTACAGGATAAAGTCCTTGTACCCACGATGCAGCCGTTTCCCTCAAGCCTCCACAGCCCTACCCTGCGGTGCACTGGGGTCCTCCACCTAACACAGTGGCTTAGTTGACAGAGTGTTCCCAAGGCCTAGAGACCTTGACTAAAGAAAATTACAGACATTTGAAGTAAGAGTGTAGAGGTGTCTTTGACCCTCTCTCGCTCTCTCTCTCTCTCTCTCTCTCTCTCTCTCTCTCTCTCTCTCTCTCTCTCTCTCTCTCTCTCTCTCTCAAGTCTCCAGTTCTTCATATGATTTGACACTCTGTTCAGTGAGAACAGTCAATGTGTTTAATGAAACCTCAAGGCCATGCAAAAGACAAGGGTGGGAGGAAGTCTTTCTTGAAAGTGTGAGATATAATGTAATTTTTTTGTGAATTACTGTGAGGGCTCCTGAGTGGCGCAGTGGTCTGAGGCACTGCATCTCAGTGCTAGAGGCGTCACTACAGACCCTGGTTTGATTCCAGGCTGTATCACAACCGGCTGTGATTGGGAGTCCATAGGGCGGCGCACAGCTGGCCCAGCATCGTCCGGGTTAGAGTTTGGCCAGGTATAGGCCGTCATTGTAAATAAGAATTTGTTCTTAACTGACATGCCTAGTAAAATAAAGTGTGGAGCGACTTGTTTCTCTTGCTCTGTGGTGTCCTCTGGTTGCCTGTCTACCCAAACTCCTTGCTCCTTACTCCGCAATGAGTTTGGACAGGAGTCCCTCCCAGACGATTTCTAGAACGTAAACACATTCTAACCTTTCAGATTGGTCCCAGAAACCGATGGGTTGGGCCAGAGCCAAAACACACGTGGGTAAAGCAGCATTTTGAAATACTAATAATTGGCTTTGATACTCTAATTGGTTAGAGATTATCCAATCGCTGATGACTTTGTTTTGTACAACACCCCTCATTTTGATGTCACCACAAACGACTTCAACGATGGCAGTCTCAGACTGAAGTATGGAGCAAACATAGAGCAGCGGAATAATTCAGTTTGAGTTGTCAGGCAAGTCCTCTGGTGCTTTCATCCTCCACAGTCCCACGGTGCATCACTCACAGGCTAAACGGATGGAATGCAACCCTCATGTTTTGTATAATTTCAAATAAAATGATTTCCTACACTAACCAGTGGGAGGATGATGATATCCGCTTGCATGCATAAAGACCCTTCTATGTGTTATCACCACTCTGCCTACCCTTTGGAATTATACTGCATTTGCCAACTTTTGAGGCCCTTTCCCCTACTGAAGAAGCGATAGTGTGCTTTTCATTGCTTTTCCTCTGTGCCCTGTAGTTGACTGTTGGAGAGCGTTGAAAATGTTGATACATCCCAGGCGTAAAGCCATTCAATTGACTCTTCTAGGTCATTTAGGGTAAAAATACTTCCTTATTACTTTGTAGCCAATACATCAACCAAAATCATTTAGGGGACTGTAGGGGAGTCCTAAGGGGACCATAGTTGGAACTATGAATAACAATAGTTCCAATTAAGTTACAGTTCTGAGAATATAAAATAATATGTTGGTTCGTTCAAATGGTCAAAACTATAACATGTTGACCAAACCGGCTGCGTAGAATGCAAGTGAATTTATAACATTTTTGACATGCGTTTTTCTGGATTTTTTTGTTGTTATTCAGTCTCTCACTGTTCAAGTAAACCTACCATTAAAATTATAGACTGATCATGTCTTAATTCCCTCACTGTACCTATACCAACATGGGTGATTGAAAGATGAACGAGGTCCACACTCCAGTCCAGTTGGTGGCGGTAATGCACCTTAAAGCTGTTTGCTAACCACCATATAAAATCCACAGAAGAAGAAGGATGAAGGAGGAGAGATTAATAATTTTTTTAATTTTTTTGTCATTTAATCAAAGAAAATTAAAAACAAACTAGGTTTCCCCTTTTTAACTGTGGATTAATTGTCGGAGTAGAGAACACAGGATTTTGTATGACTCAAAATGGGTCAAAATTCTACAAAAGATCCAGCTAAAAAAAGGACCATTTGCATTTCAGGTAAAATAACAACCCAATGTTTATCTCCGAGTACAAATTAAATAGCAACAGCAAGCTATCTAAATGTCCATGAATGTTTCTTGTGTGTTTCGACCTGTCCCCAAATTAATATAGTTGGTTCACAGTTGGTTTTGATAATTTAACCAGCGTTTCATGAATGATTCTGGTGAGGATAGACAAAATCAACATGCACGCAGACACAGGCGCGGAGACGGTTTGGTCACCATGTAAGGCCATGGAGACTTGGTATAAGGTCCTCTTTGAAAAGGGTAGTCTATGACTGGCAGGCAAAACAACAAGGTGGATAGAAAATCAAAGATGTAGAAAGATTCATTGTGGGGCTTACTTTCCCCATCAAAGCACTCTGTGGTTATAGTTCTGACAAACTGCAGGATTCTCATTCTTTCTTCTCTTAAGCAGGATGACGATCAAGTAATCAAAAGCTACCTCAAAACAACGTAAACACAATCCAATAGAATCCAATTACCTGACACGGCCAATGATAGCGTTCATCCATCAAAAGATATGCACAATCAAAACACAGTGAGGAACAAATGTCTTGTGGTGTAACTGGCAATAACAAGAAGGATCCAACAGAGACTTATACCAAACACACAAAATGAAAAGGCTACCATGGTAACCAAAAACTTGAAAAAACTTCAAGCGGTATCATGGATATCACACCTGACCAATTAAGTGAGCTCCATATATAATTTGACAATGAGTCAAAGGGTGAGAACAAGGAAGTAAGAAAGGAACTAAGTATGATATACGCAGAGTGTACAAAACATTAGGAACACCTTCCTAATATTGAGTTGCACCCCCTTTTGCCCTCAGAACAGCCTCAATTTGTTGAGCATGGACTCTACTAGGTGACAAAAGCGTTCCACAGGGATGCTGGACCATGTTGACTCCAATGCTTCCAACAGTTGTGTCAAGTTGGCTGGATGTCCTTTGGGTGGTGGACCATTCTTGATACACACAGGAAACTGTTGAGCGGGAAAAATAAAAATGTTATTGACACACTCAAACCGGTGCGCCTGGCACCTACTATCATACACCATTCAAAGGCACTTAAATATTTTGTCTTGTTCATTCACCCTCTGAATGGCACATATACATAATTCATGTCTCAATTGTCTCAAGGCTTAAAAATCATTCTTTAACCTATCTCCTCCCCTTCAGCTACACTGATTGAAGTGGATTTAACAAGCGACATCAATAAGGGATCATACAGTTGAAGACGGAAGTTTACATACACTTTAGCCAAATACATTTAAACTCAGTTTTTCACAATTCCTGACATTTAATCCTAGTAAAAATTCGCTGTCTTAGGTCAGTTAGGATCACCACTTTATTTTAAGAATGTGAAAGGTCAGAATAATAGTAGACAGAATGATTTATTTCAGCTTTTATTTCTTTCATCACATTCCCAGTGGGTCAGAAGTTTCCATACACTCAATTAGTATTTGGTAGCATTGCCTTTAAATTGTTTAACTTGGGTCAAACGTTTCAGGTAGCCTTCCACAAGCTTCCCATAATAAGTTGGGTGAATTTTGGCCCATTCCTCCTGACAGAGCTGGTGTAACTGAGTCAGGTTTGTAGGCCTCCTTGCTCGCACACGCTTTTTCAGTTCTGCCCACACATTTTCTATAGGTTTGAGGTCAGGGCTGTGTGATGGCCACTCCAATACCTTGACTTTGTTGTCCTTAAGCCATTTTGTCACAACTTTGGAAGTATTCTTGGGGTCATTGTCCATTTGGAAGACCCATTTGCAACCAAGCTTTAACTTCCTGACTGATGTCTTGAGATGTTGCTTCAATATATCCACATCATTTTCCTTCCTCATGATGCCATCTATTTTGTGAAGTGCACCAGTCCCTCCTGCAGCAAAGCACCCCCACAGCATGATGCTGCCACCCCCATGCTTCACGGTTGGGATCTTGTTCTTTGGCTTGCAAGCTGCCCACTTTTTCCTCCAATCATAACGATGGTCATTATGGCCAAACAGTTCTATTTTTGTTTCATCAGACCAGAGGACATTTCTCAAAAAAGTACGATCTTTGTCCCCATGTGCAGTTGCAAACCGTAGTCTGGCTTTTTTATGGCGGTTTTGGAGGAGTGGCTTCTTCCTTGCTGAGCGGCCTTTCAGGTTATGTCGATATAGGACTCGTTTTACTGTGGATATAGATACTTTTGTACCTGTTTCCTCCAGCATCTTCACAAGGTCCTTTGCTGTTGTTCTGGGATTGATTTGCACTTTTCGCACCAAAGTATGTTCATCTCTAGGAGACAGAACGAGTCTCCTTCCTGAGCGGTATGATGGCTGCGTGGTCCCATGGTGTTTATACTTGCGTACTATTGTTTGTACAGATGAAAGTGGTACCTTCAGGCATTTGGAAATTGCTCCCAAGGATGAACCAGACTTGTGGAGGTCTACAAATGTTTTTTCTGAGGTCTTGGCTGATTTCTTTTGATTTTCCCATGATGTCAAGCAAAGACGCACTGAGTTTGAAGGTAGACCTTGAAATACATCCACAGGTACACCTCCAATTGACTCAAATGATGTCAATTAGCCTATCAGAAGCTTCTAAAGCCATGACATCATTTTCTGGAATTTTCCAAGCTGTTTAAAGGCACAGTCAATTTAGTGTATGTAAACTTCTGACCCACTAGGATTGTGATGCAGTGAATTATAAGTGAAATAATCTGTCTGTAAACAATTGTTGGAAAAATTACTTGTGTCATGCACAAAGTAGATGTCCTAACCGACTTGCCAAAACTATAGTTTGTTAACAAGAAGTGATTGAAAAATGAGTTTTAATGACTCCAACCTAAGTGTATGTAAACTTCCGACTTCAACTGTAGCTTTCACCTGGATTCACCTTGTCAGTCTAGGTCATGGAAAGAGCAGGTGTTCTTATTGTTTTGTACACTCAGTGTATGTTTAGGTATCATATAAAGGATCAGTCAAAGGTTTGGACACACCTACTCATTCAAGGGTTTTTCTTTATTTTTACTATTTTTTACATTGCAGAATAATAGTGAAGACATCAGAACTATGAAATAACACATGGAACCATGTAGTAACCAAAAAAGTGTGAAACAAATTAAAATATATGTTATATTTGAGATTCTTCAAATAGCCACCCTTTGCCTTGATGACAGCTTTGCACACTCTAGGCATTCTCTCAACCAGCTTCATGAGGTAGTCACCTGGAATCCATTTCAATTAACAGGTGTGCCTCCTTAAAAGTTAATTTGTGGAATTTCTTTCCTTCTGAATGCGTTTGAGCCAATCAGTTGTGTTGTGACAAGGTAGGGGGGGTATACAGAAGATAGCCCTATTTGGTAAAAGAATAAGTCCATATTATGGCAAGAACAGCTCAAATAAGACATGAAGGTCAATACTTTTCTTCAAGTGCAGTCGCAAAAACCATCAAGCGCTATGATGAAACTGGCTCTCATGAGGACCGCCACAGGAATGGAAGACCCAGAGTTACCTCTGCTGCAGAGGATAAGTTCATTAGAGTTACCAGCCTCAGAAATTGCAGCCCAAATAAATGCTTCACAGAGTTCAAGTCACAGACACATCTCAACATCAACTGTTCAGAGGGGACAGTTTGAATCAGGCCATCATGGTTGAATTGCTGCAAAGAAACCACTACTAAAGGACACCAATAATAAGAAGAGACCTGCTTGGGCCAAGAAACATGAGCAATGGACATTAGACCAGTGGAAATGTGTCCTTTGATCTGGAGTCGAAATATGAGATTTTTGGTTCCAACCGCTGTGTCTTTGTGAGACGCGGTGTGGGTGAACGGATGATCGCTTTATGTATTGCCAAAAAGGAGGGTGGCAGGGGTGAATGGGGTGGAGTATAAAAAGTAACAGATGTAATTTTAGTTTGGCTGGTGGGTTGGTGTGTCTTAACTCTAGTGATGTGATATGAGGCTAAGCATGGGCTTTGCACAGTGATCAGCGGCGCATGGCTTTATTGGAGGGCAGATGGTACCACTCAAGCAAGAAGTGATTGACATAATGACACGGCCGGGGAAGCAGGCTGAGTGTGTCATGCACAGGAGGCTGCTGAGGGGAGGACGACTCATAACAATGTCTGGGATGGAGTGAATGGAAGGAGTTCGATACCATTCCATTTATTCTGTTCAAGCCATTACTATGTGCCGTCCTCCCCAATTAAGGTGACACCAACCTCCTGTGGTGTCAGGGTGTGTGTTTGAGTGTCAGTGTGTGTGTGTGTGTGTGTGTGTGTGTGTGTGTGAGAGAGTGTTATGTCTATCACTGCTTCACAGAAATGTATTAGACTTATAAGCTAGGTTTCCATCCAACTGGAGACAGATTTTCATGCAAGTATATTAAAATCAGCATAAAATGATGGGTTTCCATCAAATTGACCTATTTCGGATTAAAGGCTGTGCGTGATGACGTAGTGCACATAAAAATACATTTTGCAGTTAAATTCCCATGTACCGAATAAAGAATAAAAGTTAAATGGGTTTCCATCACATTTTCAACTTTACTGATGGTTTTGTCAACAAACAAAAAACGGTTACAGTATATTGCGAATGTGCCCACTCTGGTCTTGGCACATGCGTTCTAGCCAACAGATCGCAGATACAGTGCGGGTAGGATAGCCTACATCAGGGTTACCCAAACTCGGTCCTTGGGATCCCAAGGGGGGCACGTTTGGGTTTTTGCCCTAACACTACATACCTGATTCAAATTATCAAAGCTTGATGATTAGTTGAATATTTGAATCAGCTATGTAGTGCTAGGGCACAAAACAAAACGTGCTCCCCTTGAGGTGCCGAGGACCGAGTTTGGGAATCCCTGGCCTACGTGATGAGATTTTTATGGACAAAATAACAAGATAATTGTTATTTGTCAAAAGGCAGCCAAGCATCGATCATCATGTCTCCAGAATAAATCCCTCGATATTTATTGGAAAGGAGCATCAATCACTGCGTGCACCACAGGAGGCTACTGAGGGGAGGACGGTTCATAATAATGGCTGGAACGGAGCAAATGGAATCGCATCAAACACTTGTTTGACGTATTGTAGTGGAACAGGTTGAGAGCTTCAAGTTCCTTGGTGTCCCCATCACCAACGAACTATCATGGTCCAAACACACCAAGACAGTCGTGAAGAGGGCACGACAAAGCCTATTCCCCCTCAGGAGACTGAAAACATTTGGCATGGGTCCTCAGATCCTCAAAAGGTTCTACAGCTGCACCATCGAGAGCATCCTGACTGGTTGCATCACCGCCTGGTATGGCAACTGCTCGGCCTCCGACCGCAAGGCACTACAGAGGGTAGTGCGTACGGCCCAGTACATCACTGGGGCCAAGCTTCCTGCCATCCAGGACCTCTATACCAGGCGGTGTCAGAGGAAGGCCCTCAAAATTATCAAAGACTCCAGCCACCCTAGTCATAGACTGTTCTCTCTGCTACCGCACGGCAAGCGGTACCGGAGTGCCAAGTCTAGGTCCAAAAGGCTTCTCAACAGCTTCTACCCCCAAGCCATAAGACTCCTGAACAGCTAATCATGGCTACCAGGACAATTTGCACTGCCCCCCCACCCCGTCCCCCTTTTTTACTCTGCTGCTACTCTGTTTATTATTTATGCATAGTCACTTTAACTCTACCCACATGTACATATTACCTCAATTACCTCGACTAGCCGGTGCCCCCGCACATTGACTCTGCACCGGTACCCCCCTGTATATAGCCTCCCTACTGTTATTTTATTTTACTGCTGCTCTTTAGTTATTTGCTTTTATTTTTTTTTGCTTAACACTTTTTTTTATTTGTTTTACTTTGCATTGTTGGTTAAGGGCTTGTAAGTAAGCATTTCACTGTAATGTCTACACCTGTTGTATTCGGCACATGTGGCAAATACAATTTGATTTGATTTGATTTTGATTTGATACCATTCCACTCATTCCACTCCAGCCATTACTATGAACCCGTCATCCCCAATTAAGGTGCCACCAACCTCCTGTGGCATGCAAGTTCACCATCTTGTGAAGTTCATCATAACGTATTTCATCTGTAGCCTAAAAAACTACATACCTTTGCGTGACCAATACCACACAACATACCATTGCGTGACTCCAAGTTTACTTCGAGATGAGGCTTATTATACCCCCTTTTTGTGATATCCAATTGTGATCTTGTCTCATCGCTGCAACTCCCCAACGGGCTCGGGAGAGGCGAAGGTCGAGTCATGCGTCCTCCAAAACATGACCCGCCAAACCACAGTTTTTAACACCCACCCGCTTAACCCGGAAGCCAGACATAACAATGTGTCGGAGCAAACAAGTCAGCCTGCAGGCACCCGGCCCGCCACAAGGAGTTGCTAAAGCATGTTTTGTTTTGTTGACATTTGGAAAGTTTACCAACAAATTTGCTGTTTCCATCAGGCCTGTCGTGACATTTTTTATCTGACAGCCAGGAAGTGGGAAGCAAGTTGGGTCAAAAGGCCAGTGCTGATTGGCAGGCAGCAATGCATATCGCATCCTTTGTCCCATATGCTCTGCTAATCAGTGTGGACTGCAGTGCACCACTGAGACAGTGCCCTTCACATTTGAGTAATGTAGCAGATGCTCTTATTCAGAGCGACTTACATAGTGAGTGCAAACATTTTCATACTGGTCCCTCGTGGAATTGAACCCACAACCCTGGCAAGCGCCATCCTTTACCAACTGAGCCACACGGGACACTTTCTGGCTGCGGTTGCACCAATCCAATGCTTTTAACTGTGAGCTGTGAGGGGGAGTGAATGAGTGGACAGTTCTGGGTGAAGGGAAAGGAACTGGAATGCAACCCTGGTCTCTTACCATTATTGACAAGGGTTGCCATCCTTGAGCACTGTGACAGCTGGGTATTCCTGGAGAGTAACTGCCTGAGAATTAACCAAAAACAACTATACCTCAGTCACAAAATATGATTGGAGTTCAATGTCAAGGCCACATTGAACTCCATGACTGGTGATATCTGTATCATTATCTAAACATGTATGGAGATAACCTCACCTTTTCAAACCCAGGATTTCCCCTTTAATTGTTCGCTATATCTGTGAGGTCAAAATGGCCTCTCCTTTGGTAGCCTACCTGGGCAGATAACAACATTGGACAGGGCAAAACCATTGGAGAGCCAACTGAGGTAGTTTATATACAAACAGATTAAATTGATTAATTTATCAGATGCTCTTATCCAGAGCGACTTTTCTAAGTAGAGCCTTGTTCTTTACTTACTCTACTCCAATGTGAACTGATGGCTAAGGGCATTATTTTGCCTATTCCAAGAAGATCCTTCAGTGGGCTATTGTTGGAAATAAAGGTTCAGTTTGTGTCACATTAGGAAAAGCAGGGAGTGGTGTGTGTGTGTGTGACATTGGCAATGACATCGCTTTTCTGCGCAAGGGACTTTGAACATTTGCCACGTTCAAAACAACTTGGAACTCGGACATCTCCGACTTCCGACTTCAGTGCGTTCAAGACAACTGAGAACTCGCGAAAAAACTAGCTCTGACTGGGAAAAATCATTTTGAAAGGTCATCCAACTCTTTCTAGAGCTCCGACTTTACGACCTGAAGATCACTGACGTCATTATTTGATCTCGTTTTTTTCTGAGTGCACAGTTGTGATGAAGGCACCAATGGTGCGTACAAGTGTCCCACTGGGTAAAATTAGTTATTAAATGCAGTAAGCCTATAGTCATGATAAATAATTTAAGATAATGTGTGACATATGCAATCAAATGTAGTCGAAGATCATTTCACGAATTGATATCAAGGGCATGGGCCACACCATTGGCAGAACTGCGTATTTGGTGCCATTAAGCAATCTCCTTCTATTGCCTTATATTGCCTACACACAAGTCATGTTTTTAAGTTTAAAATGGAGAAACAAAATGTGGGCAAATAGAAACATTGGCAATAACTAAGCATAAGTATGATGCAGACCGATGTTTTTCTTTTTTTCTGTTGTAATCCACGGTTCCACTTTCTCAGGCTGTGAGGGGTTCGGTCGTCCACACCCATTTGGAACGGGTGTGCACTCAGAAGTTAATAGTGTAGTTTTGGCAGAAGTGAAAAGGCAGAAACCTGCCCTACACCGACCAGGGCATAAATGCCCACGCACGACTCAATCTGCGCTCGTCACAGTGTCGCTCGTGCTCCATATTTATACGGCACCCTGGCGCGCAGAGAAGCAAAGGCATGCCGCGACTCTAATGAGACAACACGCATAAGTAGGACTTGAGGAGCTCGAGCGAAGCGAACAACCTGTGTGTGCAGTTTCCGAGGAGAACGAATACGCACGAGAGGAGTTAATCTATAACTTGTATTTGCAACAGTTCGTTGTTGCAGTGAACTTGTTGTTCTCAGAGGTGAGTTTCTAGGATTATTCAAACATAACGCACCATACAGAAAAGTACGCATTTTTTGACTGTTTAGCGCTGTTGATTATGCATCGCTATCGTTGCGGTTTCACACATACACTGTCAAATCGAATGTAACAACTGCTCAATTCTACTGTTGATTTTTGTCGGTTAAAGGCTTTCCAAAAATAGGTGATAGCACATTACTTTGAAAATATTTACTTTTGACTGTGGCACCAGTTAAACTCAAGAATTAAGTCTGCCAGAGTCTCTCACCTTGATTAAATGATCACACTTGTGCCTTTTTAAAAAGTGAATTTAGAACGTCTGAACAGAAATGGAAGGATGAGAAATTACAATGTTGCGGTTAAAGGGGAAATCTGCAGTAGCTACAGTGCCTTGCAAAAGTATTAATCTCCCTTGGATTCTTTTCTATTTTGTTGCATTACAACCTGTAATTTAAATTGATTTTTATTTGGATACACAAAATAGTCAAAATTGGTCACATGATCTCAGTGTGTATATATACACCTGTTCTGAAAGGTCCCAGAGTCTGCAACACCACCAAGCAAGCGGCACCACCAAGCAAGCGGCACCACCAAGCAAGCGGCACCACCAAGCAAGCGGCACCATGAAGACCAAGGAGCCCTCCAAACAGGTCAGGGACGAAGTTGTGGAGAAGTACAGATCAGGGTTGGGTTATAAAAAAATATCAGAATCTTTGAACATCCCATGGGGCACCATTAAATCCATTATTAAAAAATGCTAAGAATATGGCACCACAACAAACCTGCTAAGAGAGGGGCGACCACCAAAACTCACGGACCAGGCAAGGAGGGCATTAATCAGAGGCAACAAAGAGACCAAAGACAACGCTGAAGGAGCTGCAAAGCTCCACAGAGGAGATTGGAGTATATGTCCATAGGACCACTTTAAGCCGTACACTCCACAGAGCTGGGCTTTATGGAAGAGTGGCCAGAAAAAAGCCATTGCTTAAAGAAAAAAATAAGCAAACACGTTTGTTGTTCGCCAAAAGGCATTTGGGAGACTCCCCAAACATATGGAAGAATGTACTCTGGTCAGATGAGACTAAAATTGAGCTTTTTGGCCATCCAGGAAAACGCTATGTCTGGCGCCAACCCAACACCTCTCATCACCCCGAGAACACCATCCCCCCCAGTGAAGCATGGTGGTGGCAGCATCATGCTGTGGGGATGTTTTTCATCGGCAGGGACTGGGAAACTGGTCAGAATTGAAGGAATGATGGATGGCGCTAAATACAGTGAAATTCTTGAGGGAAACCTGTTTGTCTTCAAGAGATTTGAGACTGGGACGGAGGTTCACCTTCCAGCAGGACAATGACCCTAAGCATACTGCTAAAGCAAAACTCGAGTGGTTTAAGGGGAAACATTTTAAATGTCTTGGAATGGCCTAGTCAAAGCCCAGACCTCAATCCAATTGAGAATCTGTGGTATGACTTAAAGATTGCTGTACACCAGCGGAGCCCATCCAACTTGAAGGAGCTGGAGCAGTTTTGCCTTGAAGAATGGGCAAAAATCCCAGTGGCTAGATGTGCCAAGCTTATAGAGTCATACCCCAAGAGACTTGCAGCTGTAATTGCTGCAAAAGGTGGCTCTACAAAGTATTGACTTTGGGGGGGGGGGGGTGAATAGTTATGCATGCTCAAGTTCTGTTTTTTTTTTTTTTTTTTTTTCTTGTTTGTTATACAAAGTTTTTTATTTTACATCTTCAAAGTGGTAGGCACATTGTGTAACTCAAATATACAAACTTCCCCAAAAATCAATTTTATTTCCAGGTTGTAAGGCAACAAAATAGGAAAGATGCCAAGGGGGGTGAATACTTTCGCAAGCCACTGTACATACATTTTTAGACTGAAGTTACTTATATCCATCAATTGATTCTTGAAGAATATAACTTATAAATGCCTCATGAGCTTAGTTCAACTGTCGTACCACATCAGAACCCAAAATATAAGCTTGTTTTCTGTAAAAAATAAAAAATAAAAAACTGTATAGCAGGGGTATTCAACTCTTACCCTACAAGGTCTGGAGCCTGCTGGTCTTCTGTTCTACCTGCACCCACCTGGTGTCCCAGGTCTAAATCGGTCCCTGATTTAGAGGGTAACATTGAAAAAAAAACGCAGTGGATTTGGCTTTCAGGTCCAGAGTTGCGTTTGAGGGCTGTATAGCCTCAACATGGTAGAACTATAATTTTGATATTATGGATGTTCAGTCCTTTGTTATCATAGCTCTGTCCATGAGCTTGAGTGGTTACAGTTCTCCAGACCCATCCCTCAGCTTTTTACAAAATCAGTGGTGGGGTGACTTCTTTGTAATTGTTTGAACTGCAGATAGCGCTTGCAAACCTTAAAGGGGCAAACTACTTCTCTACCCTGTTCTCTGAAATCCCACAATTCAAACATTCTGGTTACAACAATGACATGCTTTTATCCCCTGATCTCTGCAAACAGTATCTCTAAACGTATTAAAAAAAAGTGATTTGGTATTATCCAAGATTTTAGAAAAGTTATTTTCAAGGAATTGGTGGCTTAATTGAGTATGAATAACTTCCAGTCTGGCTTCCACTCACTTCACAGCAAGGACACTGCTTTATTGTAAGTCAGTAATGGCCTTCTGTTGGTTGTCGGTGAATGCTCTATTCTAGTTATTTTGGATCTGTGCCGCATTTGATACTCTTGATCTTAACATCTTTGTTGACCGGCTGGAGAGGTGAGTGGGAATCTCCAGTGTTGCCCTCAACTGGCTCAGGTCAAACTATGTGGCAGACATTTCTCAGTGAGCATGGGTGGTTCAGTAGCATCCCCAGCACCTATTCACTATGTTGTCCCTCAGGGGGAAGTCTGGGTCTGTCATGCCAAATGGTGTCCCCCGGCCAAATAGTGTCCCCCTCTGCGTCACAATGGGATTCGATAAACTATTAGCGTCCGTTGCTATATCAACGGTGTGATGACCTAATGATTAGAATTTTGGAGATCATTACAGCATAAATAGTTATTTTCATCATCGCAATGCAAACAAGGCTGATTTCCGCTGCAATTTCGTTGTTTAAACAAGTTTTGTTTAGCTAATAAAATGAACATTACTTTAAACTACTTTTGGGTACCTTGTTAACATTAAATCCATGTCTTAAACGTTGCTACGTTTCGGAAATGGCAAAGAAAACGTAATCTGCTTGACACGTTAAAGTTACTTACCTTACAGATCACGAAGTCAGCTAATTTCCACTCCATTCATATGCAAATCCGTTTGATTCATACACTAGCTTGTCTGGCTGTCATGTTTTAATTGTAACCTGCCCTTCCCTTGTCTACACTGAAATAATATAATTTCAGTAGTCCTCTATTATGATAATTTTTTTTCTATCTCATTAGTACACCCTTGTGGTTGAATATATATGTATCTATTGTAGGTCCTAGTATACAACAATGAATAATGTGTAACACATAAATACCATCAAAGGATACGTTACAATTTACAGTAATGAACAACTTGTGAAACAGCTGTGAAAACCAACCTCGCAATATTTAAGATTTTAATAAATCAACTTTGATATTTTTTGGTACAGTTGTGTCATTCATATATTTTCCGATTTTATTATTATTTTTGTACACTCACATGGCTATCATAGACTAAAATACAGAATTCTGGTGGTTGCTGTGTGGGTGGGAGGTTCTGCCTGTCAACAGGCAGGCAGTCTCGGAAGGGGGACTTGAAGAGGGAGACTGCAAAGTCCAGGCACTGCTGCTCTCTTTGTTCTGAGTGTTTGCAGTGCTAGGGTTTTTAGTTAATCTGTGTATCTCACGTTATGTTCCCAGTATGATAGACTAATACGTTTTTTTAGCAGATAATGACAACATGATCATAACAGCAGCTGCAGATGATGTAATGAAAAGTTGAAGGGTGGTTGGTAATGGAGGACATCAGGTGCATCCACATCTGGGTGTTGGGCAGAACTCCTAAGTCCTGGAGAACAGGAGCAGAGTAACAGGATAGGAGACAGAGACGTAAACAAGCAAACACACGTTACTGTGAGGAAATTTGATGGATTAGGGCAGTGTTATCAATGGGAGATACAGTGAGGGGGAAAAAGTATTTGATCCTCTGCTGATTTTGTACGTTTGCCCACTGACAAATAAATGATCAGTCTATATAATTTTAATGGTAGGTTTATTTGAACAGTGAGAGACAATAACAACAACAAAAATCCAGAAAAACGCATGTCAAAAATGTTATAAATTGATTTGCATTTTAATGAGGGAAATAAGTATTTGACCCCTCTGCAAAACATGACATAGTACTTGGTGGCAAAACCCTTGTTGTCAATCAGAGGTCAGACGTTTCTTGTTGGCCACCAGGTTTGCACACATCTCAGGAGGGATTTTGTCCCACTCCACTTTGTAGATGTTCTCCAAGTCATTAAGGTTTCGAGGCTGACGTTTGGCAACTCGAACCTTCAGCTCCCTCCACAGATGTTCTATGGGATTAAGGTCTGGAGACTGGCTAGGCCACTCCAGGACCTTAATGTGCTTCTTCTTGAGCCACTCCTTTGTTGCGTTGGCTGTGTGTTTTGGGTCATTGTCATGCTGGAATACCCATCCACGACCCATTTTCAATGCCCTGGCTGAGGGAAGGAGGTTCTCACCCAAGATTTGACGGTACATGGCCCCGTCCATCGTCCCTTTGATGCAGTGAAGTTGTCCTGTCCCCTTAGCAGAAAAACACCCCCAAAGCATAATGTTTCCACCTCCATGTTTTACGGTGGGGATGGTGTTCTTGGGGTCATAGGCAGCATTCCTCCTCCTCCAAACACGTTGAGTTGATGCCAAAGAGCTCAATTTTGGTCTCATCTGACCACTACTTTCACCCAGTTCTCCTCTGAATCATTCAGATGTTCATTGGCAAACTTCAGACGGGCATGTAATGTGCTTTCTTGAGCAGGGGGACCTTGCAAGCGCTGCAGGATTTCAGTCCTTCACGGCGTAGTGTGTTACCAATTGTTTTCTTGGTGACTATGGTCCCAGCTGCCTTGAGATCGTTG
The DNA here is from genome assembly GCF_964263955.1 of Coregonus lavaretus. Classification (NCBI taxonomy): domain Eukaryota; kingdom Metazoa; phylum Chordata; class Actinopteri; order Salmoniformes; family Salmonidae; genus Coregonus; species Coregonus lavaretus. The sequence goes on along the minus strand of NC_140001.1, from coordinate 43,238,759 downwards.
ACATGATCCTCCCGTGTAGTTCTGGGCTGATTCCTCACCGTTCTCATGATCATTTCAACTCCACGAGGTGAGATCTTGCATGGAGCCCCAGGCCGAGGGAGATTGACAGTTCTTTTGTGTTTCTTCCATTTGCGAATAATCGCACCAACTGTTGTCACCTTCTCACCAAGCTGCTTGGCGATGGTCTTGTAGCCCATTCCAGCCTTTTGTAGGTCTACAATCTTGTCCCTGACATCCTTGGAGAGCTCTTTGGTCTTGGCTATGGTGGAGAGTTTGGAATCTGATTGCTTCTGTGGACAGGTGTCTTTTATACAGGTAACAAGCTGAGATTAGATGCACTCCCTTTAAGAGTATGCTCCTAATCTCAGCTCGTTACCTGTATAAAAGACACCTGGGAGCCAGAAATCTTTCTGATTGAGAGGGGGTCAAATACTTATTTCCCTCATTAAAATGCAAATCAATTTAAAACATTTTTGACATGCGTTTTTCTGGATTTTTTTGTTATTCTGTCTCTCTGTTCAAATAAACCTACCATTTAAAATGATAGACTGATCATTTCTTTGTCAGTGGGCAAATGTACAAAATCAGCAGGGGATCAAATACGTTTTTCCTTCACTATGTACTTTTCAACACTTTTGGAAGGTATTGCCTACCTCAAGCTAGTCCCCCTCCGACTCAGAGCACAGAGAATCAGACTGAACCGAACTCACTGGTTCTGGTGGATGGGATACCCTCTGGGGGGCTCGGACAGAGTTACATAGCCATACAAACGTTGCCTTGAAATGTGTGTGACTTTGCTGTTTTGGGTATCAATATAAACGAGATGTCATCTTGCGTTGAAGCCTTTATCTTACTCACTATTTCTAAATATATAAGAAAATACATCTGTTATTATATCAAACAGATCACGACTATAGCCTACATGACCAAGTTTTGATGTTTTATTTTTTTTCAGTAACAAAATGTCTAAAGCACTTTCCACTCCAGCCGAAATGACTCAAAGACGGTAATGTTCAGTGTAATATCATGTTTCTATGATGACTCACACTGCATCTGTAAACACACTGTCAAACAGATCAAAGTCAAGGCCATGTCCTCTTTTACTAACACAACATGGCTTCTCTCTCTTTATTTTTCCTCCTGCTCTGTATGCATCAGATCACTGATTACACACACACACCGCCAGACATCATGCAGGAGTCTGAGCCCACCGTGTGCCAGCTGCAGCCTAACATCATCTCGGTGCGTCTCTTCAAGAGAAAGGTGGGTGGGCTGGGCTTCCTTGTCAAGCAGCGCGTCTGCAAGCCGCCCGTCATAGTGTCCGACCTGATCCGGGGCGGGGCGGCCGAAGAGTGTGGCCTGGTCCAGGTGGGGGACATAGTCCTGGCCGTCAACAACAAGCCACTGGTGGAACTCAGCTATGAGCGGGCTCTGGAGACCCTGAAGAATGTGTCCCCTGAGAGCCACGCTGTCCTCATCCTTAGGGGCCCTGAGGGCTTCACCACCCACCTGGAGACCACCCTGTCTGGGGATGGACGTCAGAGGACCATCAGGGTCACCAGGCCAGCCTTCCCCGCCGCCAAGTCCTACGAGCATTGCTGTCCGTTAAGCCCCCTCAGCCCGGGGCAGGGAGGCAAAGACCTACAGCAGCTGAGTGCCATCGAGAACCTGTCCTCCACCTCGGTGACCCCTTCCCGCAGAGAGGCCCTGCTCCAGAGGGGAGGGGTGCAGGCACTGATCGCAGCCCAAGATCCCATGCTCAGAGACGGGGGCCGGGGGGCGCTGCTGCTGAACGGTGTGGAGGAGAACAACGACATGCTGAAGGAGATAGAGCCGGTGCTGCGGCTGATCAAGAACAGCAAGAGGGAGATCAACGGAGAGGAACAGAGGACCATAGAGAGGAGGGACGCTGAGGTGCAGGTGGACCGGTGAGCTGATCTATTGACCCTGACCATACATAACTACGCATACACAGTAGTACATCACCACACACCACAACACAGTGATCATTTAGTTGGTTAGATGGTAGAATGAGAATACTACTGCAGGCTAATTATAGATCTCTACATTTCTAGTGTTTCTTTTCACATCAGGGAGCAGTTGGTCCGTGACGGATTGATAAAAAGGTGTCAATCTGATTCTTGCAGTTATTTTCTTTGGAGAGCTCCTATTGGTGCAAAACACTAATGTCCAAACCCACTCAAAGGCCTGCAGTAGTGATTGTACTGTAGACACGGACATCTTACATCTCCTGTGTACATGTATCCAATCTAAATCTGATTGAGAGAGCATGGTACATACAGTAGTTCAATCAATAGCACTGAGTCGACCCCCTATGTGTGCTCTGCTGGCTCCCATCCTCAAATGAATCATAGCTTTTTTGGAAAATGGATGTAATATGCACTTTAAGTCTACCTCAAACCAAAGCACTGTGGAAATTCTATTGTGGTTGATTAATAGCTATGGTACTTTAACACAAATTAGCTTTAAATGCATCCTGTATTTTAGACGGGCAGACTGAAAACGTGTTGGCATTTGAGACAGGAAAGAGTCGGCTAGCTAACCTGATTTCCTTGTTAGGGCTATGATGACGTTCAGATATGGCGAAGCTCGATCACTAAAGAGGCTCTCCAAAGAGCACCCAATAGAGGTGAAGGATTATAGAAAATGAAATTGCGGTATTGGGTATTGACTCAGCCTTCACTGTTATCTGACTATTTGCGCAGTATCATCTTGCTAATAAGTTGATAGCTGTTGAACTGAAATAGAACAGCACATTAACTAGAAGAGCTATTTATACCAAAAGCTGTTTTCACGCTGAAGGCTCTATTTTCGGCTGGAGCTACGTTGCTTGCGTTGATGTGGGAGGGGTGGCAATATTTGATGTGTCCTTGAAAACAAGCGCAAAAGTGAAAAATTCATGCAGCGCATATTGGGTGATTTTTAAGACCAACGAAAAGCAGGTTGGTAAATAAAAATCCATGTAGGCTACGTGTCCATATGCCCATCATGAAATGAGAGATTAGATAATGCTAGTTGACCTTGTATTTAGAACTTATAAATACAAGGTCAAAAACCAAAGCCTCCATAGGCTACCCTTAAGTGTATGCCTATAGGCTATAACGAAGGCTGGTTCAACAGCAAACCATATACACTACCAGTCAAAAGTTTGGACACACCTACTCATTCGAGGGTTTTTCTTTATTTTTATTATTTTCTACATTGTAGAATAATAGTGAAGACATCAAAACTATGAAATATCACATATGGAATCATGTAGTAACCCAAAAAGTGTTAAACAAATCAAAATCTATTTTAGAATCTTCAAAGTAGCCACCCTTTGCCTTTGACAGCTTAACACACAGTCTTGGCATTCTTTCAACCAGCTTCACCTGGAATGCTTTTCCAAAAGTCTTGAAGGAGTTCGCACATATGCTGAGCACTTGTTGGCTGCTTTTCCTTCACTCTGCGGTCCAACTCATCCCAAACCATCTCAATTGGGTTGAGGTCGGGGGATTGTGGAGGCTAGGTCATCTGATGCAGCACTCCATCACGCTCCTTCTTCGTCAAATAGCCCTTATACAGCCTGGAGGTGTGTTGGGTCATTGTCCTGTTGGAAAACAAATGATAGTCCCACTAAACCCAAACCAGATGGGATGGCGTATCACTGCAGAATGCTGTGGTAGCCATGCTGGTTAAGTGTGCCTTGAATTCTAAATAAATCACTGACTGTGTCACCAGCAAAGCACCCCCACACCATCACACCTCCTCCATGCTTCACGGTGGGAACCACACATGCGGAGATCATCCGTTCACCTACTCTGCGTCTCACAAAAACACGGTTGGAACCAAAAATCGCAAATTTGGACTCATCAGACCAAAGGACAGATTTCAACTGGTCTAATGTACATTGCTTGTGTTTCTTGGCCCAAGCAAGTTTCTTATTATTATTGGTGTCCTTTAGTGGTGGTTTCTTTGCAGCAATTCGACCATGAAGGCCTGATTCACGCAGCCTCTTCTAAACAGTTGATGTGTCTGTTACTTGAATTCTGTGAAGCATTTATTTGGGCTGCAATTTCTGAGGCTGGTAACTCTAATGAACTTATCCTCTGCAGCAGATGTAACCCTAGGTCTTCTATTCCTGTGGCGGTCCTCGTGAGAGCCAGTTTCATCATAGTGCTTGATGGTTTTTGCGACTGCAGTTGAAGAAACTTTCAAAGTACTTGACATTTTCTGTATTGACTGTCGTTTCTCTTTGCTTATTTGAGCTGTTCTTGCCATAATATGGACTTGGTCTTTTACCAAACAGGGCTATCTTCTGTATACCCCCCCTACCTTGTCACAACACAACTGATTAGCTCAAACGCATTAAGAAGGAAAGAAATTCCACAAATTAACTTTTAACAAGGCACACCTGTTAATTGTAATGCATTCCAGGTGACTACCTCCTGAAGCTGGTTGAGAGAATGCCAAGAGTGTGCAAAGCTGTCATCAAGGCAAAGGGTGGCTACTTTGAAGAATGTCAAATATAAAATATATTTTCATTTAACACTTTTTTTAGTTTTTTGGTTACTACCTGATTCCGTATGTGTTATTTAATAGTTTATGTCTTCACTATTATTCTACAATGTAGAAAATGGTAAAAAAAAAAAAAAAACTTGAATGAGTAGGTGTGTCAAACTTTTGACTGACTGGTACTGTGCATTCGGAAAGTATTCAGACCCCTTGACTATTTCCACATTTTGTTGCCTTACAGCCTTATTCTAAAATTGATTTAAAAAAACACATTTAATCATCAATCTACACACAGTACCCCATAATGACAAAGCAAAAAGAGGTTTCTTGAAGTTTTTGCTAATTTATATAAAAAAATACACATTTACGTAAGTATTCAGACCCTTTACTCAGTACTTTGTTGAAGCACCTTTGGCAGGGATTACAGCCTCAAGTATTCTTGGGTATGATGCTACAAGCTTGGCACACCTGTATTTGGGGAGTTTCTCCCTTTATTCTCTGCAGATTCTCTCAAGCTCTGTCAGGTTGGATGGGGAGTGTCGCTGCACAGCTATTTTCAGGTCTCTCCGGAGATGTTCGATCGGGTTCAAGTCCGGGCTCTGGCTGGGCCACTCAAGGACATTCAGAGGCTTGTCCCGAAGCCACTCCTGCGTTGTCTTGGAAGGTGAACTTTCGGCCCTGTCTGAGATCCTGAGGATCACCAAGGATCTCTCTGTACTTTGCTCCATTCATCTTTCCCTCGATCCAGACTAGTCTCCCAGTCCCTGCTGCTGAAAAACATCCCCACAGCATGATGCTGCCACCACCATGCTTTACCGTAGGGATGCTGCCAGGTTTCCTTCAGACTTGACGCTTGGCATTCAGGACAGAGTTCAATCTTGGTTTCATCAGACCAGAGCATCTTGTTTCTCATGGTCTGAGAGTCTTTAGGTGCCTTTTGGCAAACTCCAAGCTGGCTGTCATGTGCCTTTTTACTGAGGAGTGGCTTCCGTCTGGCCACTCTACCATAAAGGCCTGATTGGTGGAGTGCTGCAGAGATGGTAGTCCTTCTGGAAGATTCTCCCATCTCCACAGAGGAACTCTGGAGCTCTGTCAGTGACCATCAGTTTCTTGGTCACCTCCCTGACCAAGGCCTTTCTCCCCCGATTGCTCAGTTTGGCCGGGCGGCCAGCTCTAGGAAGAGTCTTGGTGGTTCCAAACTTCTTCCGTTTAAGAATGGAGGCCACTGTGTTCTTGGGGACCTTCAGTGCTGCATACATTTTTCGGTACCCTTCCCCAGATCTGTGCCTTGACACAGTCCTGTCTCGGAGCTCTACGGACAATTCCTTCGACGTCATGGCTTGGTTGTTGCTCTTACATGCACTGTCAACTGTGGGACCTTATATAGACGTGTGTGTGCCTTTCCAAATCATGTCCAATCAATTGAATTTACCACTGGTGGACTCCAATTGTAGAAACATCTCAAGGATGATTACTGGAAAGAGGATGCACCTGAGCTCAATTTCGAGTTTCATAGCGAAGGGTCTGAATTCTTATGTAAATAAGGTATTTCCGAATGCACTGTATAAGAACTACTCTTGTTATTTTTGAGTTTCAGAGTTTTTTTAAATTTTTATAGCCTATATCTTTTGGTAACCCACTCAATTTTCCACCACAAAACAATGGCCAAAAAGAGTATAACCAGCTCGCCTGCTTTTACAGTATGATTTAACTATTCATGTTTAATATTATTTTTACAAGAGTTCAGTCCACGTAACAGGGTTGACCTTAAAATGACGGACTTTATTTTTTTTATTTTTTTTGTGCCTAAAATGAATCTGTAATGAAATAATAATTTTCAGAAATTAATGTTATAGCAAACAAAATAACTAGGGCCTTACAATGATGGTGAAAACCTGGAGAAATGTTTGGGTTAAGTGCGTTAATCTTTATACTGTAGAAGTGAGGGTGCACAGAGGGTCATGTCAAAATGCATAATTTTTGCACTTTAGCAAGTCTTTTATTCATTTATAAAACTTTTTTTTTTTTTTTTTCATGTGGTCTATATTAAATGGCACTTCATTTAATATAGCAGGCTTTTACAATTCAATATTGGTGCATAATGTCTACTTAACATATCAAAGGGACTCATTTCATGGAAAGACCCAGATGTTAGTTAGATGTATATCTGCTTGCCCATAGATGTTAGTTAGATGCTGTACTTCATCTGTATGTTGTTTTTAATGGAATTGTTTCTCTAAGTGTTTTTTAGTTGGGGTTAGGGTAAGGGGGTTAGGGTTATTGTTTCTGTACGTCTGACACCACAGTAACTGTCATTGCATTAGTAGTAAATTAGTTATTGTATGTTACGCAATTGTTTGGCAAGATCTCAGTGTTTTGATTTAGTTCAGGGGAGCGTTTCATCTATGTTTTGATGTCTCTCAAAGTGAAGACGTAATAGGGGGTTTAAGACCAGATGTTAACACACACAGACCCCTACCTTAAACGGAAATATATGTGCCTTGCAGGGACCTTGGTATGGGAAACGGTATGTCACCCCAGCTGGCGTCTGATAAGGATAGTGTGTGTGAAGACCTGTGGAGGAAGGACAACAACATGCAGACAGTGCTCACCAACCCTTATTCTGAGAAGGACAAGGTAAAAACACTCAACTATGTTTGTGTGCACTCTTAGGTTCTAGACAGCACCTTTTTTTCCCCCTAAGGAAAACACTTTTTGGTTCCAGGTAGAACCCTTTTGCTTCCAGGTAGAACTCTTTACACAGATGGTTCTTCATGGAACCCCAAAGGTTCTCCTATGGGGACAACCGAAGAACCCTTTTGGAACCCTTTTTTCTAAGAGTGTGTGCATATTTTTATGAGTGCATCCACTTGTGAAAGTCTATCCTCCCGTATGTGTGTAAGCGTATGCTAGCCCATGGCTATCTCCTAGAGTCGCACATAACATATGCTTCTATAACCTCCTAATCTATACATTGCATGTTCCTTGTTCTTGGAATTCTTAGAGCTTCCTGTGACTGTGAATGAGCATCATAACAAGGCAAAGCCCCTCTTGGCTCAAGATCTCATCACTTGGGCATTCGATCCTTCCAGCTGATAGCTGTCAGAGCATATGAGACGTGTAAGCTGGATTTCATGGAGAGTCTGGTTGTGACTGGAGTGGAGAGAGAGCCAGACCCCTGGCTCTGTGTGTGCGTCTACACGCACGTTTGCGTCATAATCCGTACATGGCCCCATGATGATCCACCCACTTGTGACGTAGGCTGGGCTGCTTGAACCGCCTGCTCTCGTAGTGAATGAGGCCGGATGGAGAGAAACGATCGACGGAACTATTGAATGTGTGCAGCTGTGGTCGCCGAGGGAGATGATTCATCTTTCGCCTCTGATTTGGCCCTCTCCAAATTAGGTATTTTGAGGTTCCCTCCATTTAGGTCTTTGAGGTCTGGAGGGATACGTGTGCGTGCGTGCGTAGTGGGGATCTACCATTTGATTCTCTCAGCCATTTTCCATATTTCCTTGATAATTTGATGGTGAAGCAGGGCGTCCATCTGTTGTGCAATACGTCATTCTCCATCGTACGAGGGACCAGGAGAGACGGGAGGCTACAGAACTACCAAATGACAAGGTTGTAGAGTTGAAATTTGTATTTCATTAAGATGGAAAGGGCTTGACGATAGGCTTGGAATGATTCTTTTTCACCTTAGGGGAGGACTGTCCTGAACTCTGGCTGTGCCTTGTGCTGAGCTCACTGCTAAAGTTTCTACTGTATCATTGACTGGTTAATAAGTAGAGGTGACAGGTTCTGGAGATTTGGCTCTCCTTTGATGCACCTCAGGATAAGCAGAAGTAGCACCGTGCAAGAAGTTCTCTTGTCCTGTGTTCTTCTGCATAATATCGCTGAATAGATCCAAGAGTTCAACCAGTCAAACTCTGTCAACTGATAAAATAAATATGTTTTTCTTCATTCCCCCAATTCATGATTCATGTTATTAATGTTAATTGAAGAACTTGTTCTCGCTCCTACTTACACTTTACATGTTCATTGTACTCATCTGCCTTCCTCTGGCTGTTTGACTACGGGGGTAATAAGCTCTCTTTCTGTGGCCTAGCTGCACAATAAGCTTTCTGTATAGAGGAACTTGGATATGATGACAATGGAACACGTTTTTAATGCATCCTATCGCTGGCTGGGTGGGTGAGCGTTTCGTCTGGGCACAGAATCACTTCTATCGCTGAGGAATCAAAATTAATTGACGGGTCTCCCCTCCTATTCTCTGAAATCATTGGGCCTCGATTGACGTTTTTGCATTCATCCCCTCAGCAAGCGCTACAATTACACCTGTTGTTTGAGGTTCCTTCACCGCGTGGTTTCGCAATCACTCCTCTTGAGAGATGATGATGATAAGAGGTATTACAAGGTGTGGGATAGATTTCCTTTTGATTTGAGGTTCAGCCGCATGGAGAGATCTGAGTACTTTAAGAGACTAGAATCAATTCAATACAACAATCAAACTTGTGGTAAATTACATTCATTCAAGCAATCATCACATAATAACCACACCATAGTAGACAAGCTGAGGGAGCTGGCAATTAGCAGCCAATCATGCTAGTGTTTAATGATGCTGATTACCTTTCTACGTGATGAGGGGTGTGTGTGTGTCCTGTCTCTCACTGGCTGCGTTTACACAGGCAGCCCAATTATGATATTTTACCCTACTATTGGCAAAAGATTTGATCTGATTGGTCAAAAGACCAATTGGTGGAAAAAATATCAGAATTGGGATTTAGACGGTAAGAGGCTGAGAAAAGAATGCTGCTGGTGGACTTATGTTGGCGCTCCCATTTGGAGTCCGTGGTAGGGACCTTCTCTATCGGTCTCTGGCTACGTTTACACAGGCAGCCCAATTCAGATTTTGTTTTTTTGCCCCGATTTATTGCCAAAGATCTAATCTGATTGGTCAAAAGACCAATTAGTGGCAAAATATCAGAATTGTGTAAACAGCCTCTCTCTCGCTCTCCTTTTCCCTCTCTACCTAAAGTTCTTATCTCAAACCTCTACTCAGGGGTGGGTTCGAAGGCCATCTCAGTAGAAGCGTTATGCGCTACTCTACAGACTAAAATGTATTAATTATCTTAAACATCCGTCTCTTCCCTCCAGCCTCCAGCACAGGGGAGGATCTCCCCTGACAAGGCTCTCCAGAATGGCAGCCCCTCCAAATGCCCACGCTTCATGAAGATCAAGAATGTGGAGACTGGAGTCACGTACAACGACACTCTACACCACAGCTCTAGTAAGGTACGGAACGGTATTTTCTTGTCTGCAGAACAGTGGCTTCCTCTCATCAATCAATCGATTAGTCAATTAGCTAATCAATTAGCCAATCAACTAACCGTTCAATCAATCCAATCAGTTTGTACATGTCTAGCCATTTTCTTACAAATACATTTGTCACAAAGTGCTTAACTGCAACCCCCTAGCGCAAGACCTAAGCATATAGCCATTTATCTGAATAGACAACTCTACAGCCGTCGGCTTGGTCTTTTAACATCAGCCTAGCTAATTACTTCAGCGACTTATCGGACGACAGCCTACTATGTATCCCAATGAATAGGCTTCTAATAGTGCATCTTCAGATGTATAATATATCACAGAATGTTTTGTCTCAGCCATAAAGGACAGCTGCGTGGCATGAATGCCCAGAGCCTTATGGCGAGCGGATGTTGTGAGGCGAGTGATTTTATTTTTAACACTCTGACTCCGCTCATCACCCTCTTTTTTTTTTTCCCTTTCTCTCTCAATATATCTCTCTCGCTTTCTCCTTCCATCACCTAGTCATTCTCAGCGGCCGTGTAATTGTGCATGTTGTTTACTTCTGTGACTTTGCAACTTTAGCGAGCGTCACGTTGAATTGGATGGCTGGGGTTGGTTGAGCAGGGGAAGGGGGGTTTGGGACATAACCTGAGTGGCTGGACAGTGCGGGTGGGTGCGCTGTTGAGTTATTGTTACATTTCCACTCTGGGTTTGTGCTCGGGCGACCGTTTTCTCCCTCTTTCCCCCTCTGCCACTAATCTGGTGACTGCATTAACAGCTACCCAAAGTGACAGCGCACTTCAATTATAATTGTATTCCTCTGACCATACAAGGTTGGTCTGGGTGATGATCCGTCTCCTTTTTTTTCTTCTTCTGTGTGTGTGTTCCCCCTCTTTCCTCTGTTACTTCTCCTGTCTGTGTGTTCTCTGTGCTCAATTGAAGGCTGCCACTATGACTCAATGACTAATTCAGTCATTCTGGACATATACGTCCAGGGGCAATCTGCAGTTCAAACAATTAGTGTCACCCGGCCACTGTTTTGGTAAAAAGCTGAGGGATGGGGCTAGAGAAATGTAACCGCTCTCAGATTCATAGTCCGAGCTATAGATGCAAGGAATGACCATCCATGATATTAGCCTCAAAACATGGTTAAGAATTTATGTTTACTAACATTGGCGTAAAACCAAGCTTATATTTTGGGTTCTGATTGGGTACAACAGTTGAACTAAGCTCATTGGGCATTTATAAGTTACATACCCATTTTGATTCTTGAATAATATAGAATTAATTTAAAAGTCAAAGAATGGATGTACCAATCGCAGATTTAATGGAATGATCAATGAGCGGGCTTCATGACATTTTAAGTCAAGCACCCTAGACTTGTTGTTCTGACAGGATAAGAAGGGGGTGGTAAATTACACTACTTTAGTCTTACATGAATACGTCTGTAGGAGAGGGAGCGTAAAAGCGGGAGAAGTGGAGATGGAGGGGGAAGTAGAGATGGAGGGAGAAGTAGATGAGAGGGTTTCCAAGTGCTATGGAATCCATGTGAACTGAACAAAGGACCTGTGTCAGGAGGCCACAGGGGGCTGGGCTGTGTGATCAGATGGAAGCCACAAGGAAATTCAAGGCTCTGATGACTTAAAGCATTGATGTGATGTCATCCACATTGCCTTTCAGTTGCCGCTCTGCACTGAGCGTGTGTGTTTCGGGTCCATCATGACACCTAGCCAGGGGAGCCGCAAGCCAGACGAATCTCGGACCAAAGAGGAGCTGCTGCCGCTGGCTACTGACTTCATAGACCAGTACTACACCTCCATCAAAAGGCAAGAAAGTTACACTGACCCTATACTTTAGCTACTTTAAGAACCTTTGGATGTACTTGCCTGCATCCCTCATTGCCAAAATTCCCACCAGTAGTACAAATGCAGTTTTGTTTTTCCTCACATACATTTGATGCAAATAGTAATCTGTGTTACTTTAGAGTATTTCTTTCTGTGCTTCTCATGCATCTGTGCACACAATGTTTTAATGCAAGAAATACTCCAAATCCAATCCTTTTTACATGTCCTTGTTTTACTTTACTCTCTGTCCTCGTCGCTGTGTTCATCAGGTTTGGCTCGAAGGCCCATGTGGACCGGCTGGAGGAGGTGACTAAGGAGATTGGGGTGTCAGGGACGTACCAGCTGAAGGACACTGAGCTGATCTACGGAGCCAAGCACGCCTGGAGGAACGCTGCCCGCTGTGTAGGACGCATCCAGTGGTCCAAACTACAGGTAGGAAACTCAGATTAAATGCGCTGTGTAGGCAGGATTCAGTGGTCCAAACTATTGGTCAGAAACTCGATGCTCAATGTTAAAGTAACTGCCCATTGTTTACCGATTTTTATGAAATATGACCTAAAATTAGTTACAATATCAGTGAAATAGTCTTCAATTTAAAAATAAGTATGTTAAAGATGCACTATGCAAAAATCACTCCTCCATATCCTGGTTGCTCAAATTCTAATAGTTAGCCTAATTTCAGTTTATGTGACAAAACAAGCAAGTACAGTGTAGAGAATCATTGTACCATCTAAACTGCTGTGAAATCTATTTTCCATAACCAAAAATATTGTATTTTCAGCTGTTTTTGAAGCTAGTGTATAAAACCGAAAGTAAAAGACTCAAAAACCAAACATATGCACAGGAAGCATTAGAAATAACGCTCATAGAACATATCTACCGTTTCTTAGACTTGCTTTCAGTGAGATTGACAGATCTCATTTCTATGTGAATTTGGTCAGGTCACCCAAAAAAGTGACATTGCATCTTTTAAAAAGCAGATTTTCGGTGTTGGAATGGTGTGGGCGTACTCCAACAACAGAATGGTGTGGGCGTATACCAGTCATAAAAAATATCCATGCAAGTAGACTGCTGATTGGCCAGCTCATTCTCCTCAGGGAGATAACATCATGTTCTATGAGAAAATGGCAAGCATTTTTGGTGTGTTTGAGATACAACAGTCTGTTTTGAGGTGTTTTTTTCTTTTTTAAAGTGTTTATTTTTTCAGATTTATGCTTTGGCCACATGAGTCAACAACATTATTTGGGTATGAGTCAACAACATTACTTGGGTATGAGTTAACAGAATATGAACTTTTAAAAGTGAGATTTTGACTGGGCGGTTACATTAAAATCAAATCTCCCTACCATCATATCTAAGCCAATATGACATCAATTACGATAAACTTAAAAAATCAACTTGGCTGGAGGTACACAACACATTCCCCGCCTCTCGTCATGATCCGTGAATATTCATGATCTGTGTAATCTAGCAATATTTGTGATTTAATATGTGCTGAATTATAAAAGTTTGAACTTTGAAAAATAAATGCATTGCAGAGTGATGTTTCACCATTTCAACAACATATTGGCTGTGATGTCGTTACACATGTTGATGGAGGCAGGCCAGGCATCGCAGGTCAAACGTTAGTAGTGAAACAATCAAATAAACGCTGATGATGAAAGTGATATCTAATGGGAATCAAATCACACTAATGGAGTATGCCGCTATTCATTTTTTCCCCTAACAATATAGCATAAATGACAACATGCTTTCACTGAGGTCCTTGGATTCTTTGTGTTGAGTTGTTTGTATGAGTGACGAAGACCTTCAGGTCGAAACATTGCACTCAATTAAACTGTGGTAGCATTTCCTATCCCACTGGGCACAGACGTCAGTTCAACGTCTAGTTTTGGATTTGCTCAACTCAACGTCCTCACGTAGATTTTTTTGAGGGGGTTTGAAATGACGTGGAAACAACTTTTGATTCAACCAGTTTTTGCCCAGCGGGATCATTACATGATTTTCTAACAGGTATTCGATGCCAGAGACTGCACAACGGCTCATGGAATGTACAATTACATCTGCAACCACATCAAGTACGCCACTAACAAAGGCAACCTGAGGTGAGTCGGCAGTGTTGTCTGTCCCTGTGCCTTTTTCTCAATGTTGTCTGTCGGCCTCTTTTCTGTGTTTATTTCCTCTCTATGCTCGTCTGGTCTGTCACTCTCTTCCCTTTGTCCAGTTTCTCTATCTGGCTCTCTTTCTGTTTTATCTCCCTCCCTTTCTGTCACCTTGAATCTCTCTGTCTCTCTCTTTGTCTCCCTCTGTTCCCTGTCTGTCAATCTCAACTGCGTCTCTCTAGTGAGGTAGACTTTCCTCCCAGCCAGGATCAGTCCAATACAGCTCTGCCAAGCCTAACCACACACCATGACACCAAGTCTTTACTCCCCAATTAATAAACAACATAGGGGGGTTAGTTGAGCCACACGTTGCTTCTAGGAAACTATACACAAAAGGTCCAAAAAACAGATTTTCACAAAGTCAAATTAATTTGTTATAGGTTTCCTGATGCTAGAATATGAGGTCCTAAACCAAGCATTAAAGTGCATTCTTGTAGCAGTGTGGGCTAATGTAGTTACAATGTTTGCCTTGGTAAGTTGAGCCAATGGCCACCATACCCCATACAAATGATGATTTTACATTTTGTCCACATAATATGCGTAGTATTTTTACAATGTGTCATGCATAGTGCATTTTTATTGTTACAGAGCAGACATCATCATGCCCTGTGTATACAAATGTAAAGCAAGCGGAGGTGTAGCACCCCTTGAGGTTCTTAAGAGAGCAGCCAAGGAAGTGAGGGAAGGGAACAAGTCCATTCGAGCTGCAGCAAGGGATGGGGGGAAAAGCGAATGAATGACACTGAAGAGTTACATTGACAAAAAAGAAAATTAACATGTACCTGTGCGAAAGAGAGGCTATGATAGAGTAGCAGATCCAGAGGCACACAAGGTCTTATCTGATGGCATGGAGTCTGAGCTTGCTAAACATATCAATAATCTCGCTGACCAGTTTCATGGGCTTAGTAGCCTCAAATGCAGAGAACATGCCTATGAATTGGCACATGGAAACAACATCCATGTCCCAGACAACTGGTTAATAAATGGAAGGGTAAGTGATATTGAACAGGGAGATCTATATCTGAATGTAGGCATACATTTAAGATATACAATATACCACACCCCAATTCCATGAATTAAACTTTGACCTACCAGGACCATCACCCACTGTCACAGGACTCCATCACCCACTTACCCCAAGGCGGCTCAACTTACCCTGTCCCTATGCTCAATTTACCCCATACCCGGGGTAAGTTGTGCCAAGAGACCACTTTTTGGGGGGGGACAAGCTATGTTTTCAAGACGTATGTTTTACATGAATTCTGATTATTTCCAGGGATACACGACATCCTGAAATATATGTAGTTATCTTTGTTAGAAAGAATACTATATTTCCCTTGACGTAGTGGTGTAACAAATGTCTCAACATACCCCACTCTCCCCTACTTATCAGTATCTGACTCATCACTGCACTGAGTCACTTAACCTCACATCACATTCCCAAAGACCGCTGATACTATACATCAAAGAATACTTAGCCACAGTCAGCATGTAGCAGAAGCCTGATAGCAAATCAGTTTGAGCTTTAGCCAACTCCTCTGTCGGGTTTGTGCATGGCATAACAACAAATGAAGGAGTTGGCTGAAGCACAAACTGATCTGCGGCCAGGCTGCTTCTTAGATTCAGACCCCAAAACAATCTGAGTTTTTTATATTGTCAATTCTCCTCTCATTCTTTGGGCTTGTATTGACTACGGAGGACACTAGTTTCTCTGTAAGGCAAGCATAGAGATTGGTGCCCAGAGACACATGGTTCCTCTGGGACAGAGACTTACAGCCAGATTAGTAGAATCAACCCTTTTGCCCTGTCATGGCATTAGCTTAACCCAACAGGATAGGTTCAGTAGTGGGGGACTAAAGGTAACTGAGCTTTGGGCCCGTCAGCCTTCCTAACCTGCCTTACCCACAACCTCCTAAATTAAACTTCCCTAAACCATTAGACATTAATTTGTTGCATTGCTAATCTATAGATCCTGTCTATAAACTCATCATTAAACTTTCTCTCTGGGGGCTGGTGGGTTGTTTTCTGTTTCTATCCAGATCTGCCATTACCATATTTCCTCAGAGGACAGATGGCAAGCACGACTTTCGGGTGTGGAACACACAGCTGATTCGCTACGCTGGTTACAAGCAGCCCGACGGTCAGATTCTGGGAGACCCAGCCAACGTGGAATTCACTGAGGTACAGTAAAATGACACTGTGGTCACTGTTATTCAAAGTGAATTATTGTTCGTAAGAGCATGGAATATGTGTCCCTCATGGGATTTGAAATCGCAAACTTTGCCTTGTCAGTTTCAACCCACTGAACCACTTACAGTAGATCACAAAACCTGAAAGTGTTCAATGTCTTTATATAGCATGCCTCCGAGCAAGGCCAAAGCTCTGACTAAAACTGGAGTGGAAACGACCAAACAGGAGTTACACAACTAAATAACTTGAGTGAGTCCATATAAAATCTTTATGAAATGTGTTGGTTTTGGTCACTAGATCTGCATCCAGCAGGGCTGGAAGGCTCCTAAGGGTCGTTTCGACGTGCTGCCCCTCCTGCTGCAATCCAATGGGAACGACCCAGAGCTGTTTGAGATCCCTCAAGACCTCATTCTGGAGGTGCAGATCACACACCCCAAGTGAGTGCGACCACACAAACACACGTCCAAGTGTCAAACACAGAGTGATACACGAACAGTCTTATGGCTTGGGGACATTAAAAACTGTATCTTATGTTTCACCAAGTCGTGGCTAAACGGAGACATGAATAACATACAGCTGGCGGATTATACACTGTATCGGCAGGATAGAACAGCACCCTCTGGTAAGACTAGGGGTGGCGGTCTATGTACATTTGTAAACAACAGCTGGTGCACGATATCTAAGGAAGTCTCAAGATTTTGCTCGCCTGAGGTAGAGTATCTCATGATAAGCTGTAGACCACACTATCTACCAAGAGTTTATCTGTATTCTTCATAGCTGTCTATTTACCACCACAATGCTGGCACTAAGACCGCACTCAATGAACTGTATACGGCCATAAAAAAACAGGAAAACGCTCATCCAGAGGCATCGCTCCTAGTGGCCGGGGACTTTAATGCAGGGAAAATTAAATCAGTTTTACCTCATTTCTACCAGCATGTTAAATGTATAACCAGAGGGGGAAAAAACTCTAGACCACCTTTACTCCAGAGACGTGTACAAAGCTCTCCCTCGCCCTCCATTTGGCAAATCTGACCATAACTCTATCCTCCTGATTCCTGCTTACAAGCAAAAACTAAAGTAGGAAGCACCAGTGACTCGGTCAATAAAAAAGTGCTCAGATGAAGCAGATGCTAAGCTACAGGACTGTTTTGCTAGCACATACTGGAATATATTCCGGGGTCCTTCCGATGGCATTGAGTACACCACATCAGTCACTGGCTTCATCAATAAGTGCATCGATGACGTCGTCCCCACAGTGACTGTACGTACATACCCCAACCAGAAGCCATGGATTACAGGCAACATCCGCACTGAGCTAAAGGGTAGAGCCGCCGCTCTCAAGGAGCTGGACTCTAACCCGGAAGCTTATAAGAAATCCCGCTATACCCTCTGATGAACCATCAAACAGGCAAAGCGTCAATACAGAACTAAGATCGAATCGTACTACACCTTCTTCGACGCTCGTCGGATGTGGCAGGGCTTGCAAACTATTAGACTACAAAGGGAAGCACAGCCGTGAGCTGCCCAGTGACACAAGCCTACCAGACGAGCTAAATTACTTCAATACTCGCTTCGAGGCAAGTAACACTGAAACATGCATGAGAGCATCAGCTGTTCCGGACGACTGTGTGATCACGCTCTCCGTAGCCGACGTGAGTAAGACCAACTGGCACGTGTCTTCACTGACATCTTCGACCTCTCCCTGTCTGAGTCTGTAATACCAACATGTTTCAAGCAGACCACCATAGTCCCTGTGCCCAAGAACACTAAGGTAACCTGCTTAAATGACTACCGACCCGTACCACTCACATCTGTAGCCATGAAGTGCTTTGAAAGGCTGGTCATGGCTCACATCAACACCATTATCCCAGAAACCCTAGACCCACCCCAATTTGCATACCGCCCCAACAGATCCACAGATGACGCAATTTCTATTGCGCTCCACACTGCCCTTTGAAAACATTTGGCATGGGTCCTCAGATCCTCAAAAAGTTCTACAGCTGCACCATCGAGAGCATCCTGACTGGTTGCATCATCACCTAGTATGGTAACTCTTGGCCTCCGACCGCAAGGCACTACAGAGGGTAGTGCGTACGGCCCAGTACATCACTGGGGCCAAGCTTCCTGCCATCCAGGACCTCTATACCAGGCAGTGTCAGAGGAAGGCCCAAAAAATTGTCAAAGACTCCAGCCACCCTAGTCATAGACTTCTCTCTGCTACCACACGGCAAGCGGTACCGGAGCGCCAAGTCTAGGTCCAAGAGGCTTCTAAACAGCTTCTACCCCCCCCCCCCCCCCCCCCCCCCTTTACGCTGCTGCTACTCTGTTTATTATCTATGCATAGTCACTTTAATAACATATTACCTCAACTAACCAGTGCCCCTGCACATTGACTCTGTACCGGTACCCCCTGTATATAGCCTCGCTATTGTTATTTTTACTGCTGCTCATTTAATTATTTGTTACTTTTATTTAGTATTATTTTATATTGTATTTTTTTGTGATTTTTTTTTTTTTTTTTTTGGGGGGGGTGGGGGGTATTCTTTCTTAAAACTGCGTTGTTGGTTAAGGGCTTGTAAGTAAGCATTTCACTGTAAGGTCTGTTGTATTCGCATGTGACAAATTACAATTTGATTTGAACAGAGGCTGGGTTGGGGTGTGTTCCAATTGCCACACTAGCATACCACTTAAAATGAAACAATGTACTGGCCATGTTTTTACATAGACAGAAACACTCACACACTCCCCCACAATGTCACCAGTCTTCAGGCACAGAGGGAGTTTCATCCCCAGTACATCCCAGAACTGGCCCTCTCCCCAAACACCCCCTGCATCAGTTTAGTTGGCCTTAACTCTGCTCTGTTGCCATCTTGGCTGCTGCTGCCACTAGCATCTCATCATTACATGAAGCGTGATGGCTCTCTGCTACTGCGTAGACCGTCCCCCAGGGGCAACTCAGAGCCTGTGTAGTACCAGGTAGATGGATGTAGGGCCAGTAATTTCAGAAGCGATTACAAGTGTTTGTGCTGTGAGCATGTGATAATGTTAGTTTTGGCTGCACTCCTGTACTTCTTGGCTGTGTATCTATGAACTACAGTGTAGGAGCAAATTGCCTTGTAAAGCAATACACACCACATCACAGTCGGCAGATCTGTAAACTTTTCAACTCTTAGCTGTATAGAATTGTTGAGATGGAAGCACCTTGAGTTGAACAACAGAAGTCAAGTCAGTTTAAGCTGTATATAATATGTACCCTTAAACATCCTCTACATACCTTGAATGCTAGCCTATTCGTTTGAATGAATTAATCAAGTTATGTCACATTCACCATCTCTCCTCCAAACCTTGACTGTTATTCATTTGAATGCATCTCTTTGTCCTTCTATGCTTCGGCATACAGGTATGATTGGTTCAAGGACTTGAATCTGAAGTGGTACAGCCTGCCTGCTGTATCTAGCATGCTGCTAGAGGTGGGGGGGCTGGAATTCACCGCCTGCCCCTTCAGTGGCTGGTACATGGGCACAGAGATCGGAGTCAGGGACTTCTGTGACAGCTCTCGCTACAACATCTTGGAGGTATTATGATAATTTTATAAAGCATTTCTAAACATTAGCACCCCTTCGGTGGCTGGTACATGGGCACTGAGATTGTTGGAAGGGACTTCATTGGCAGCTCTCGTTACAATGGTAAAATGCCACTATTTTGACATTGTAATGAGACCATGAGGTATTGCAGTGTTACATGTGTAATGCTTTGGGTTTGGAAGGGAATTCGCAAGAGTTGTGAGTGGACTTTTTACTGTGATATTTACTAGAATCTATAATATGCTTTACTGTAATCTGGTAGGGCTATTTATGATGTCTTCAATACTTACCAGTGTGGCGGTTTAATCTGATATCATGGCAACATACATACAGAGCTAACAGTCATCACTTATACGCTCAACATTCATGCAATAGGTTTCCATAACACATCAAAATATACACTGAGTATAAAAAAACATTAAGAACACCTGCTCTTTCCATGACATAGACTGACCAGGTGAATCCAGGTGAAAGCAATGATCCCTAATTGATGTAACTTGTTAAATCCACTTCAATCAGTGTAGATGAAGGGGTGGAGACAGGATAAAGAAGGATTTCTAAGCCTTGAGACATGGATTGTGGATGTGTGCCATTCAGAGGGTTGAATGGCACACGTACATGCCTTTTGAATGGGGTATGGTAGTAGGTGCCAGGCGCACCAGTTTGTGTCAAGAACTGCAACGCTGCTGGGTTTTTCACGGTCCACAGTTTCCCGTGTGTATCAAGAATGGTTCACCACCCAAAGGACATCCAGCCAACTTGACACAACTGTGGGAAGCATTGGAGTCAATATGGGAGTCATCACTGTTTTAACTATCTAGGCTACTAGCCCAAGTGGCGAACGCTAGTTAAGTTTCACTTTGTTCTCGGATTAGCTGTTTCTTGGAGCCATGGAACCTGCTAGCTCGGCCCAGTGGGTACCAACCAAGGCCCCTGCACCAGCACAACCTTGCGTTTGCGGGGCGACCATTTCGGGTAAGGACACTCACTCCCTGTGTGTCGTCTGCTTGGGTGTCAAACACCAGCATCCCTGTGGAACACTTTCGAAACCTTGTAGTGTCCATGTCCTGAAAAATTGAGGCTGTTCTGAGGGCAAAAGGGGGTGGGGGGGACGACTCAATATTAGGAAGGTGTTTGTAATGTTTGGTGTATATATTTTGTTTTACATCAAAATAGTTTTCCTGGAAACAGCAAGTCTTCACGCTATTGTTGGTCAGATGAAGAGGATATCTTGTTTTTTCACAAACAGTATGATATAGCATGGTGACTAGAGCATGTCAAGCTTAGAGACTGTAGATATAATATGTACGGCTCTGGTTGTGCTGTTGGTATTCAGCTAATCTATCAGCATAGCTGTTATAATGATGGTAATATTTTGTTTTCAGAGTTCCAAGGCATACTGCATTAGCATCGAACAGCCCCTGTGATATGCAACTTTTCAGGGAAGTCAGGAACCAATATACACAATCAGTTAGGAAAGCAAAGACAAGCTTTTTTTTCTCTTCAAAGGGGGTGACACTCTAGATCCAAACTGTTACAGACCTATATCCTGCCCTGCCTTTCGAAAGTATTTGAAAGCCAAGTTAACAAACAGATCACCGACCATTTCGAATCCCACGGTACCTTCTCCGCTATGTAATCTGGTTTCCGAGCTGGTCATGGGTGCACCTCAGCCACACTCAAGGTCCTGAACGATATTATAACCGCGATCAATAAAAGACAGTACTGTGCAGCCGTCTTCATCGACCTGGCCAAGGCTTTCGACGCTGTCAATCACCGCATTCTTATTGGCAGACTAAATAGCCTTGGTTTCTCAAATGACTGCCTCGCCTGGTTCACCAACTGGTCCTCTGTAGCTCAGCTGGTAGAGCACGGCGCTTGTAACGCCAAGGTAGTGGGTTCGATCCCCGGGACCACCCATACACAAAAATGTATGCACGCACGACTGTAAGTCGCTTTGGATAAAAGCGTCTGCTAAATGGCATATTATTATATTATATTATACTTGTCAGATAGAGTTCAATGTGTCAAATCGGAGGGCCTGTTGTCTGGACCTCTGGCAGTCTTTATGGGGGTGCCACAGGGTTCAATTCTCAGGCCGACTCTATTCTCTGTGTATATCAATGATGTCGCTCTTGCTGCTGGTGACTCTCAGATCCACCTCTACGCAGACGACACCATTTTATATACATCTGGCCCTTCATTGGACACTGTGTTAACAAACCTCCAAACGAGCTTCAATGCCATACAGCACTCCTTCTGTAGCCTCCAAATGCTCTTAAACGCTAGTCAAACTAAATGCATGCTCTTCAACCGAACGCTGCTTGCACCCGCCCGCCCGACTAGAATCACTACTCTCGGCGGGTTAGAATATGTGGACAACTACAAATACCTAGGTGTCTGGTTAGACTGTAAACTCTCCTTCCAGACTCACATTAAGCATCTCCAATCCAAAGTTAAATCTAGAATCGGCTTCCTATTTCGCAAAAAAGCCTCCTTCACTCATGCTGCCAAACATGCCCTCGTACAACTGACTATCCTACCGATCCTTGACTTCGGTGATGTCATTTACAAAATAGCCTCCAACACTCTACTCAGCAAATTGGATGTAGTCTATCACAGTGCCATCCATTTTGTCACCAAAGCCCCATATACTACACACCATTGTGACCTGTACGCTCTCGTTGGCTGGCCCTCACTACATATTCATCGCCAAACCCACTGTTTACGTGAAGGATAACATTAGTTGCTTGTCTTCTATGTACTGTAGTTGATTGATTGATTGTCCATTTTCTACGTAGCTTTGCAAACAACAGCACTGACCTGTCAAGTAGGTTTTTCACAACCAGTTTATTTGAAGGATAATGTTGAATGTTTATCTTCAATGTAGCAGTGAATACGGTAGCATTTTAAGAAGAGTAAAATATCACCCTAATTGAAATTTCACTTATCCTGTTTGTGCCGTCTGGCAGATAAGGCAGAGACAAGATCTCTCCACTTCTGATGGGCTAAAGCCTGTTTGGCAGCATGGCCCCAATTTAGCTTCAGTGCTCTTTTAAAATGATGTGGCACTATGGGGATTCACCTGAATTTTCTAAGTAGCTCGAATGACCAATCATACACGTCTGTTGGAGACAGACGTGGCGATTGAGGGAGGCCCTCTCCTCATACTAAAGAGCCACTCGCCTGCCCTCTGATCATTTCCACCTCTCTTAGCTCTCCTCAGCACGACTTGATCGGTTTTCCTGTTGAACTTTTCACAGTGCCGTTAAGGTTACGCCGCCGAGTGCAGGGTTATCTTTTGTGTTGGGTGACTGTACTGAAAGGAAAATGTTCGCTTCAGGTAAGAATTTGTTTCACCGTTTTTATTCCTTCGTCTCCTGTTGTAGCTAGTGTCACACTGCTAGCTTCTGAGACTTGGCTAGTTTAGCTGCCAGGCTTAGCTAACCTGGCTAGGTCTTGGCAAGGCTAGCTATCCTACCGACTAGTTTATCTACCTGGAAGGGTAGAGTTACTAGTTCGCTCGTATAGTTCAACCCTCCACCGGCGTTGAGTAGACTGACCATCCTAGCGTCACTGCTTATTGGTCGAGAGCCACTCTTTTGTTTGTTGTAAGAGCTTTAGCGCTAGCCTCCTTTGAATAACTTTGTGCTAGCTACTAGGCCATGTGTCCTTCGCTAGCTATGGTCACTTTGTTTATAGGATTAGCTTCTCCTGCTAGCACTGTGCTAACTATCTAGGGTACTAGCCCAAGTGGCGAACGCTAGTTACATTTCACTTTGTTCTCAGATTAGCTGTTTCTTGGAGCCATGGAACCTGTTAGCTCGGCCCAGTGGGTACCAAGCAAGGCCCCTGCACCAGCACAACCTTGCCTATGCGGGGCAACCATTTTGGGTAACACGCTTCCTGTGTGTCATCTGCTTGGGTGTTTAACACGCGGAAGCAGTGTTCAATGACCCCGGTCATGCATCCATTGTTTTTTTTGCTGCTAACACCCTCTGCCGTAGAGTGCGCAGAGCAGCCCAATGTGGTTCGTCCCACTCTTAACTCAAGCGGGGAAACTGCCTCGCAGACCCAGCCCTCATGGGCCAACGTCATGGATGGCTACCCCGAGGACATTCACCCACTTTTTTCCAGGGCTTGGCCCCAGAAGAGAGGGAAGGGGGGGTCTCTTCATCGACAAGGACAATGGAAACCTCCTCCAGACAGCGGTAGAGGATGAGGAGGCACAAGCGCTCGCCCCTCTTCCGCCCTTAGCGGAGCATCAATGGCGGATGACAGATATTCGCTCATTGATGTCTGGAAACGGGCAGCGACCAGACTCAGTATTGAGTGGCCCCGAACCCACGGGGGGAGGCAACGCAGAGAGGGACTGGTACAGCAAACTCCTCCCAGCTATCCCAGCTTGACTGGGGAAGCCAAACGCAATTGGTATAAACCTTTGACTGGCAAGGTCCAAACCTGACTTTTTGCTGACATGGATGTCAAGGACATAGACGCGTTGGGCCTTGACAAGCCACCAGTGGTCGAGCCGTCACTGGCCAACCTCCTTAACCCCAGTGCCTTGACAATTAAAAAAAATAATAATAATAATTTAAGAGCAATTAGGGTTAAGTGCCTTGCTTAAGGGCACATCAACAGATTTTTCACCGAGTCGGCTCGGGGATTAGAACCAGCGACCTTTCGGTTACTGGCACAACGCTCTTACCCACTAAGCTACCTGCCGCCCCGTCAATGACAGGCATTTCTCTCCCTGGTAAGACAGACCGCTTCTCTGCGTACATCTACCAAAAGGTCTATGTGTCTGCCGCACGTTCTGTCGGACAGGGAGAAAGCAGATTTCCTTGACGCTCCTGTCCAGCCGACGGAACCGTTTGGGCCGGCTGTCGCCACCATGCGGCAGAAGTGCAAGCTTCGAGGTCCCGCCCATTTGATTCCCCTGCGGGGAAGGGGTACCTTACCTAGGGGGTACGCCCCTTCCAGCAGAGGGGGGCAGCCAACAGTTCCCTTTTGCAACGACTCATTTTCATCCATTCGCTATCAAGGAAGACTAAGGGAATCCACTCTACCCCAGAGTGCTCTCTGTGCCACGGCTCTCACCCCGGCTCTAGTTCAAGCAGCCGGGGCAGGAAGACTAATTGTCAGTCCCCACCAAGCACTGTCCCCATGTTCCAGTGTATCAACCAGTGTTGGGGAATGTTACTTTTAAAGTAACTTGTTACATTACTTTTGCGTTACCAAAAACAGAAAACACTCTGAATTTGCGTTGTTCATTCTTATGCCCAGTAGAGGGAGCACACTACCTTTTTTGAATGGCTTGCATAGCCTCAGCCATAATCTGTAACTCTGGGCTATACTAACTCAAGTAATAATGACAGACGCATTATCTTTGATTTGTACTTTTCCTTCTATTACGATATTTGAATGTTTGATTTGTTAAATTTAATAATTCTGTAATGACATCAATTATGGCAATCATGCGTTTTTATCGGCAGTAAGAAACTGCTAACAGCAGAGAACTTGCAAGCAAAGGCCCCCAGAAATCAGGTGACTGCCACTAGTGGCAAAAATAAGAACTGCAGTTAAACTGAATGCACAGTTAAATAGGAGAATACTTATTCGTGCAGAAACAGAGCGCAAACCGTGGCGAATGTAGGGAAAGGAATGTGTATGTGTGCGCCAACAAAAATATGCATAATATTGCTTATTTGAAAAAGTAGCTGATTACTTAAATTGAAACACTAACGCGCTAAGTTACTCCTTACCCCCAACACTGGTGTCAATACTGCCCTTAAACAAAAAAAAGCCTCTGCTGTATGCAGGTGTCATGCCAAAGACTGGTGAGCGAGAGTCTATCGACCTGTAAGCAACTCGCCAGCAGAGCAGGGAACTGGCATGCATGCGCAGTCCAGCCCTGGATCTGTTCCACAGTGATGAAGGGGTACAGACAGCAGTTAACTCTGAGACCACCCGTTTTCAACTGAATTTTGGAATCTGTAGGGACTGGCGACTCGGCACGCATAATAGAGCAGGAAATCTCCTCTATATTAAGCAGGGGCTATCAGGGCGATACCAGCGGTACTCCTTGGTTCCCAAGAAAGGGGGAGGGGTTCGCCACATTCTGGACCTACGGATCCTCAACAGCTATCTGACGAAGTTCATGTTCCGTATGCTTACATTCCACGTGCTTTCTCGTACTATTCATCAAGGCGACTGGTTTACCTCAGTCGACCTGCATGACGCTTATTTTCACATAAGCATCCTGCCATTACATAGGAGGTTTCTGAGGTTTGCTTTTCAAGGCCTACGAATACATCGCTGTTCTGGTTAGTGCTAGTTCCCGGAACGTTCAGCGAGTGTGTAGAGGCAGCTCTTGCCCCCCCTAAGAATCAAGGGGCTGAGAGTCTCCGCCTACATAGACGATTACCTGCTTTGCTCTCCATTCCGGTATGAGACACAACTCACCTTGTAACCCACTTGTTTGGTGCCAACACAGAGAATAGGCATAAAGCTGGAATTCTCTCTCTTATCAGGCAACACTCTCGGAAGACTGGATCTTGTCGTTCCGACAGTGCCTCTTCCTGTTCCACAGGGGGCGCTAGGTCACGTTCAAGACGTACCTCTTGGCCTACTGAGGATGAGAGACTTCCAGTGCTGGGTGTTTGCCCAACGTCTGTGTACACGGCGTCACCGCCAGATAGAGGCGACTTCATCATGTCTCTTGCCTCTCTGTCACTGAAAGAGCCCCTCGATCTTCGTTCCTGGCAACAAGGAAAGTGGGGACAACATATGCATCGCTCACTTGCTGGGGCGCAGTTCATGAGGGAAATGCAATAAATGGAGTATGATCCCACAACTCCGCATTGCTCATATAAATTGCCTCGAACTGCTGACAGCTTCTTTCACTGAAACACTTTCTACCCTCCCTTCGGAATTGTAACGTCTTGATCAGAATAGCCAAAACGACTGTAGTGGCATATATCAACCGCCAGGATGGCACTCGCTCCCTGCACTTACAGACTATCCGTCAGGATTATTCTGTGGAGAGGAGCACACCTACTGTCCCTATGCACGACTCATGTCCCAGGCGTACTGAACGGGATTTATTGTCCAGAGGGAATCCCCATCTAAGGGACTGAAAACTCCTAGCCTAGCGGTTAGAGCATTGGGCCAAAACCGAAAGGTCACTAGTTTGAATCCCCGAGCAAAGAAGGTGAAAAGTCTGTGTGGGTCCTTGACCAAGTGTCTTACCCCTAATTGTTCCAGGGTCGACGTTGATAATGGCAGACCCTGGCTGTGACCCCACTCTGAGGGTGTCTAGGGGAGAGTGGGATATGCAAAAAATACATTTCCAATTCACACATGCGTATTAATGCATACTTGTAGATGTGTGAAATGGGACAAATAAGCACCCACCAAATTATTATTATTAAGTGGTGAAGCAGATCTGTGAGAGAGATGGTCAAGCGTTTGTACTGTAGATCTCTTCGCATCACAAGAATACGCGCACCTTGGCCAAGGATGTTGCTTAATGCTTTTCCTCCCCTCAGCCTCATACTCCCCACTCTGGCCAGAGTGAATGAAGAAGGCTTATTCCTCATCTTGGTAGCCCCTCGATGGCAAGCTCTGGATAGCGGAGATCACTCTCCTGCTATATGACGAGGCTTGGCAACGCCCGTTACGCAGGGATCTGCTGACCCAAGCGAACAGAGATTTTCCCCCCAGAAGCACTCTGGGCCTGGCCTGTGAGGATACATCTGGATGTGACAGGCTTGCCTCTTGGAGTCATTGAGACTATCCAGAGTGTTGGGGCCCCTTCTACGCGTTCACTGTGGTGTGACCAAAAACAGATAATTCCTTACCAATGCTCTGTTAGAGGTTTTATGCTTCTTGCAGGACCTTTTGGACAGCAGGAAAGCTTTCTCTACTGTTAAGGCCTATCGTGCCGCTTTCTCGGCCTGCCATATAAGCTTAATTAAAAACACTGTGGGGAAAAAAACCCTGTTATGACGTTTCATTAAGGGGGCACGCCACTTAAATCCAGTTCCCAAACCTTTAGCCCGTCATTGGATTTGTCTATTGTGCTTGAGGCCATTTCACAGCAGCCTTTTGAGCCGCTGGAAAGTGTGGAGATTAAATATCTAATTTAAGACCGCTTTACTGGTCGGCCTTACGTCTGCGTGCACTCAGTTCACCATTCGTGCCTACAGTTTGCCCGGGGCTTTTCCAAGGTCACCTTGTTGCCCAATCCCACCTTTTTGCCCAAGGTTAGCGGCAATTTATTTCTAAGTGACTTCACCGTTTTGTGTCTAGTATGTGCATTGTGAATATACTTCGATAGGACGAGAGCTTTGCGCAAGAGCGACCAACTCTTTGTGTACTGGGCGCCTCCCTGTAAGGGGAGGCCCCCCTCTCATCAACTGTCACGACTTCCGCCGAGGCTGCCCCCCCCTCCTGGTTCGGGCAGGCTTCGGCGTTTGTCGTCACTGGAGTACTAGCTACTGCCGATCCCATTCTCATCACTCCACTTGTCATGTCTTGTCAATCACACACACCTGGTGCTCATTCCCCTAATTAGTATGTGTATAAGTGTTCCCCTTGTCTTTGTGAGTGATTGTTTTGTTGTGAGAGCGTGTAGCTCGGCTGTGTTATTTGCCAAGGTGGATGTTTTCCCTTGTACAGTGTCGTTTGACGCTTGGGGCGTTTGATTTATGAAAACAGATTAAACGCTGGACTTCGGTATTTTACCTCCTGCGCCTGACTCCTTAATTTCACACCTCATCACATCAAAGGTTGTCTCATTGGATTGTAGAAGCTATTTATATTGGCCCATAACCTAGCGGTCAAACGGGAAATGGTTCTTTTAAATTTTTTTAATGTTTTAAAATATGGGCTGTGTTTCGTGTAGGCTTACCCTGGTGTGACGTTTTGATAACCATGTAAATCTCTCTCGGACAAGGTGACTTAGCAATATATGCAGCTCTATTTACTCTCAGCTTAGAAAATGCTAATTAGCATCAAAGTAGACATCATACAAAAATATAAACGCAACATGCAATGATTTTACTGAGTTAGTTCATATAAGGAAATCAGTCAATTGAAATAAAATCATTAGGCTCCAATCTATGGATTTCACATGACTGGGCAGGGGCGTAGCCATGGGTGGGCCTGGAAGGGCATAGGCCCACCCACTTGGGAGCCACGCCCATCCACTGGGGAGCCACGCCCAGCCAATCAGAATGAGTTTTTCCCCCCACAAAAGGGCTTTATTACAGAAATAAATACTCTTCAGTTTCATCAGCTCTCCGGGTGGCTGTCTCAGATGATCCTGCAGGTAAATAAGCCGGATGTGGAGGTCCTGGGCTGGCGTGTTTACACGGTTGGACGTACTGCCAAATGTTTTAAAATGACGTATGGTAGAGAAATTAACATTCAATTCTCTCGCAACAGCTCTGGTGGACATTCCGCAGTCAGCATCCCAATTGCACGCTCCCTCAACTTGAGACATCTGTGGCATTGTGTTGTGTGACAAAACTGCACATTTTAGAGTGGCCTGTTATTGTCCCCAGCACAAGATGCACCTGTGTAATGATCATGCTGTTAAATCAGCTTCTTGATATGCCACACCTGTCAGGTGGATGGATTATCTTGGCAAAGGAGAAACGCTCACTAACAGGGATGTAAACAAATGTGTACATAACATTTGAGAGAAATTAGCTTTTTGTGCATATGGACATTTTTGGGGATATTTTATTTCAGCTCATGAAACATGGGACCAACACTTTACATGTTGCGTTTATATTTTTGTTCAGTATACAAATCCCTGCAAGCTCCTGCACATCATCTCTAGCTGACACCTTTGCTAAAAGGTATTGTGTCAATTTCAAACTTGCACAAGACAAAACAGAATTGTGAATTTTAAAGAAACGTAGCCAATTTATACATTACTACATTTAGCTAACATTAGAGTTAAGCGGTCTCGTCCAGATCATCATGGCATTTGTAGTTCTTTATGATAGCCACAATAGCAGCTAAATAGCGTTTCATTTTTACAGCCGAAATATATTGATAAAAGTCACCTTGTCCTAGAGAGAGATACACGGTTATAAAAATGTCACGCCAGGGTAAGCGGCAGGTAGCTTAGTGGGTAAGAGCGTTGTTCCAGTAACCGAAGGTCGCTGGTTCTAATCCCCGAGCCAACTAGGTGAAAAATCTGTCGCTGTGCCCTTAAGCAAGGCACTTAACCCTAATTGCTCCTGTAAGTCGCTCTGGATAAGAGCGTCTGCTAAATGACTAAAATGTAAATGTAAAAATGTAAGCCTACACAAAACACAGCCCTAATTTTAAGTGTTTCTAAAATCCCCTATGGGAAAAATGAATGTTGGAGAAACGATTGGAACTGCTAGGTTTTATGGGTATTATGACTCGTACTGTGGTATAATTGCAAGGTGTTACAGGTATGGCTACCTCTTGGGCACTGTTCAAGGGCATCTTCTTGCAGGAAATTTGCGATGCGGCTTGTTGGCTATCCCCTCCTGCTTTTCTGAAGTTCTACCGACGTCACTGCACCTTCATTGGCGCATACTTTCCTCATTGCCCGGGCTTCTGAGGGTTAATATTGAGGCTGCCTGGCTTCGGAGAGCATGTGTGATACGGGAGTTGGTCATATCCCACAGTGAGATGTTGAAGCAAATAATTGAAAGAGAATTTAAGGTTACTTGCATTAAAAAAAAAAGTAAAATGTAACCCCGGTTCTCTGATATTGAGTGAGACATCTCACTCAAGCTGGGCGACATTGGCAAAATCCATATCGCGATAAATTGCCTGAATTGATGCGATAACAATACATAAAGATAAGTTTAACATTTAATGTGCACCAGTTTTATTATCATGTACTACCACTACTAGTTTGATGGTTGTAGCCATCAGTTGTCCCATTAACAATTACCCATATTAGCAAACTTATTTCATTTCAAACTTCACATTTCTCTAGTATAGGCTACTTATTGTAATGAACGATATCAGCAAAATGCAATGCCTGCGATAAGTGGTCAGTGTCGAACATTTTTGGTTTATCATCCCAGATCTACATCTCACCACATTCCCCTACTCGCAAGAGTGTGAGGAAGTTTGGCACGCTCGAGAATGATCAGAGGGCAGGCGAGTGGCTCTTTCGTCTCCAACAGACGTGTATAATTGGTCCTTCAAGCTACTTCTGGTGAATCCACACAGTGCGACTTCTCACTTATAATATCAGAGAACTGGGGTTACGCAAGTAACCTTAAGTTATCAACAACAGCTATTGTTATTACAGTATTGTCTTGCCCTGTCCAATAGGAAGTGGCCAATCTGATGAATCTGGACACCAGGAAGACCTCTTCTCTATGGAAGGACCAGGCACTGGTGGAGATCAACATAGCAGTCCTCTACAGTTTTCAGGTGATTGCCAAGTGTTATTGTATTGTATTGTCTGCACATTTCTAGACTGTTCTCCATTGTATATAAATTACAGCCTAAAATATTTTTCTTTAGAAGTCTTTACATTATGTTAGAAATTGGGTAATCTCGGCACCCAGAACCAATGGTAAGGCTGTCACGAGTGACTAGAAATAAAGGTGAAATAGTATGTACTTGTGATTTTAAATTGATACTAAATGTGAACCTGAAACAACTGCAATGAATGAATTCCACAGACAGGAACTGATCCCCATTATCTGTTCCCAGTCATCTAAGGTAACCATAGTGGACCACCACTCTGCCACAGAGTCCTTCATGAAGCACATGGAAAATGAGATCAGGGTGCGTGGGGGCTGCCCGGGAGACTGGGTCTGGATCGTACCCCCAATGTCTGGAAGCATCACCCCAGTGTTCCACCAGGAGATGCTCAACTATCGCCTCACGCCATCCTTTGAGTATCAGGTGAGGAGGAAGGAGAGTTTGTGTGGCCAGGTCAAAGTCAAATATTTTTAAATACTTTAGCAGCACTTGATTTAGTTTAAAATTAAGCCAAATCGAGAGCACTTCAAATTGTATTTGACATACAGTATGTACAGTGCATTCGGAAAGTATTCAGACCCCTTCCCTTTTCCCACATTTTGTTACGTTACAGCCTTATTCTAAAATGGTCAAATAAACTAAAAAAATCCCTCATCAATCTACACACAATACCCCATAATGACAAAGCAAAAACTGATTTTTAGATTATTTTCAAATGTATTAAAAAATAAAAACTGAAATGTGACCGACCGCCTTGATTCGGTCTTATGTAGCAAAATTTGAAATTGCATTTTTACATTGGATAAAAGCAGAGACACAGAGCTACAAAATGGTATATCATACACTGCATTTGAGGAACAATGGGAAAGTAATTCATTCTGCTTTGAAAGTTGATAAACTTGTAACCCCACTTTTGAGAAAATGGCCTTTGAATGTTTTAGTACCTACTGGAGAGCTCTTCTATGTCTACACCCATTCAGCATCGTTCACACCCTCTTAAGCTTTAGCCCCACCCATCTCGTTTCGCTCTCGGAGCGTTCAGAGCGCACACTGGACGCTCTGGCCGATGAGTAGGGATCAAATTTTATTTGCCACATGCGCCGAATACAACAGGTGTGGACATTACTGTGAAATGCTTACTTACAGCCCTTAACCAACAATGCATTTATTTTTTAATAAAAAAGTACAATAAAACAACAACAAAGTGTTGAAAAAGAGCAGAAGTAAAATAAAACAGTAGGGAGGCTATATACAGGGGGGTACCGGTGCAGAGTCAATGTGCGGGGGCACTGGCTAGGTAGTTGAGGTAATATGTACATGTGGGTAGAGTAAAAGTGACTATGCATAAATTAACAGTAGCAGCAGCGTAAAAAGATGGGGTGGGGGGGCAGTGCAAATAGTCTGGGTAGCCATGATTAGCTGTTCAGGAGTCTTATGGCTTGGGGGTAGAAACTGTTGAGAAGCCTTTTGGACCTAGACTTGGCGCTCCGGTACCGCTTGCCGTGCGGTATTAGAGAGAACAGTCTATTGCTAGAGTGGCTGGAGTCTTTGACAATTTTGAGGGCCTTCCTCTGACACCGCCTGGTATAGAGGTCCTGGATGTCAGGAAGCTTGGCCCCAGTGATATACTGGGCTGTACGCACTACCCTCTGTGGTGCCTTGCTGTCGGAGGCCGAGCAGTTGCCATACCAGGCGGTGATGCAACCAGTCAGGATGCTCTCGATGGTGCAGCTGTATAACTTTTTGAGGATCTGTGGACCCATGCCAAATGTTTTCAGTCTCCTGAGGGGGAATAGGCTTTGTCGTGCCCTCTTCACGGCTTTCTTGGTGTGTTTGGACCATGAGAGTTCGTTGTTGATGTGGACACCAAGGAACTTGAAGCTCTCAACCTGTTCCACTACAGCCTCGTCGATGAGAATGGGGGTGTGCCCAGTCCTCTTTTTTTTTTTCCTGTAGTCCACAATCATCTCCTTTGTCTTGGTCACGTTGAGGGAGAGGTTGTTATCCTGGCACCACATGGACAGGTCTCTGACCTCCTCCCTAAAGGCTCTCATCGTTGACGGTGATCAGGCCTACCACTTGTGTCGTCGGCAAACTTAATGATGGTGTTGGAGTCGTGCCTGGCCATGCAGTCATGGGTGAACAGGGAGTACAGGAGGGGACTGAGCACGCACCTCTGAGGGGCCCCCATGTTGAGGATCAGCGTGGCAGATGTGTTGTTACCTACCCTTACCACCTGGGGGCGGCCCGTCAGGAAGTCCAGGATCCAGTTGCAGAGGGAGGTGTTTAGTCCCAGGATCCTTAGCTTAGTGATGAGCTTTGAGGGCACTATAGTGTTGAATGCTGAGCTGTAGTCAATGAATAGCATTCTCACGTAGGTGTTCCTCTTGTCCAGGTGGGAAAGGGCAGTGTGGCTGCAATAGAGATTGCGTCATCTGTGGATCTGTTGGGGCGATATGCAAATTGGAGTGGGTCTAGGGTTTCTGGGATAACGGTGTTGTGAGCTATGACCAGCCTTTCAAAGCACTTCATGGCTACAGACATCAGTGCTACGGGTCGGTAGTCATTTAGGCAGGTTATCTTAGTGTCCTTGGGCACGGGGACTATGGTGGTCTGCTTGAAACATGTTGGTATTACAGACTCAGTCAGGGACATGTTGAAAATGTCAGTGAAGACACTTGCCAGTTGGTCAGCACATGCTCGGAGTACACGTCCTGGTAATCCGTCTGGCCTTGCGGCCTTGTGAATGTTGACCTGCTTAAAAGTCTTACTCACATCGGCTACGGAGAGCGTGATCACATAGTCATCCGGAACAGCTGGTGCTCTCATGCATGCTTCAGTGTTGCTTGCCTCGAAGCGAGCATAGAAGTGGTTTAGCTCATCTGGTAGGCTTGTGTCACTGGGCAGCTCGCGGCTGTGCTTCCCTTTGTAGTATGTAATAGTTTTCAAGCCCTGCCACGTCTGACGAGCGTCAGAGCCGGTGTAGTACGATTCAATCTTAGTCCTGTATTGACTCTTTGCCTGTTTGATGGTTCGTCGGAGGGCATAGCAGGATTTCTTATAAGCGTCCAGGTTAGAGTCCCGCTCCTTGAAAGCGGCAGCTCTACCCTTTAGCTCAGTGCAGATGTTGCCTGTAATCCATGGCTTCTGGTTGGGGTATGTACATACAGTCACTGTGGGGACGACATCATCGATGCACTTATTGATGAAGCCAGTGACTAATGTGGTGTACTCCTCAATGCTATCTGAAGAATCCCGGAACATGTTCCAGTCTGTGCTAGCAAAACAGTCCTGTAGCTTAGCATCTGCGTCATCTGAGCACTTTTTTATTAACCGAGTCACTGGTGCTTCCTGCTTTAGTTTTTGCTTATAAGCAGGAATCAGGAGGATAGAGTTATGGTCAGATTTGCCAAATGGAGGGCGAGGGAGAGCTTTGTATGTCTGTGTGTGGAGTAAAGGTGGTCTAGAGTTTTTTTTAAGTTTTTTTTTTCTCTGGTTGCACATTTAACATGCTGGTAGAATGGATTTAAGTTTCCCTGCATTAAAGTCCCCGGCCACTAGGCGCGCTGCCTCTGGATGAGCGTTTTCCTGTTTACTTATGGCCTTATACAGCTCATTGAGTGCAATCTTAATGCCATTATTGGTTTGTGGCGGTAAATAGACAGCTATGAAAAATATAAATAAACTCTCTTGGTAAATAGTGTGGTCTACAGCTTATCATAAGATACTCTACCTCAGGCGAGCAAAACCTCGAGACTTCCTTATAATTTGATTTTGTGCACCAGCTGTTTACAAATATACACAGACCGCCACCACTTGTCTTACCAGAGTCAGCCGTTCTATCCTGCTGATGTAGCGTATATCCCGTCAGCTGTATGTTGTCCATGTCGTCGTTCAGCCACGACTCGATGAAACATAAGATATTACAGTTTTTAATGTCCCGTTGGTAGGATAACCGTAATCTTACGTCATCTAATTTATTTTCAAATGATTGGACATTGGCTAATAGGATTGATGGAAGAGGCAGTCTACTCGTTTGCCACGGATCCTTACAAGGCACCCCGACCTACGTCCACGATGTCTCTGTCTCTTTCTCCTGCGAATGGCGGGATTTGGGCCTTGTCGGGTGTCTGTAGGATATCCTTCGTGTCCGACTCGTTGGAGAAAAAATCTTCGTCCAATACGAGGTGAGTAATCGCTGTCCTGATATCCAGAAGCTCTTTTTGGTTATAAGAGACGATGGCAGAAACATTATGTACAGAATAAATTACAAATAACGCTTAAAAACACACAATAGTACAATTGGTTAGAGGGCTGTAAAACGGCAGCCATCCTCTCCGGCGCCATCTTTTGATCCGAGCGTTCTGACCTCATGAATAATAAGATCATACACGTAACGTTAGCTAGCGAGCCAGCCAGCTAACGTTATTCTAATTCCACTGATTATAAAAAAACTCAGTCCTCTAGAAAGTGGAGAGCAACACTTATGCAGTTTTACTACGCAATACATTTAAAAAAAGCTGCATTAGACAGGATAACATACTGACCAGCTCAAATAGACAGAAGCGTGCTATATGGCAGACCAATCCGAACTCATCTGTCGGCATGTCCAGCCCACTCATTATCTCAGCCAATCATGGCTAGAGGGAAGGTTGCTGTCTTTCTGTGGCTAAACTAACTAGGCTCGTAATTTAACCATTTTATTTGTATTTACAGATGGCATACAAGCTTGTTATCAAGGCACAAAAAACACATTTTGATAAAGAAAAAAAAAAAAGTTGAGGTAGTGACCCGCGACATACGCCTAGTTTCCTGAAACCAGTCACAAATATAACATTTACGTAAGTATTCAGACCCTTTACTCTGTTTTGTTGAAGCGCCTTTGGTAGAGCTTACAGCCTCAAGTCTTCTTGGGTATGACGCTACAAGCTTGGCACACCTGTATTTGGGGAGTTTCTCCCATTCTTCTCTGCAGATCCTCTCAAGCTCTGTCAGGTCGGATGGGGAGTGTCGCTGCACAGCTATTTTCAGGTCTCTCCAGAGATGTTCGATCGCGTTCAAGTCCGGGCTCTGGCTGGGCCACTCAAGGACATTCAGAGACTTGACCCGAAGCCACTCCTGCATTGTCTTGGCTGTGTGCTTAGGGTCGTTGTCCTGTTGGAAGGTGAACCTTCGCCCCAGTCTGAGGTCCTGAGCTCTCTGGAACAGGTTTTCATCAAGGATCTCTTTACTTTGCTCCGTTCATCTTCCCCTTGATCCTGACTTGTCTCCCAGTCCCTGCCGCTGAAAAACATTCCCACAGCATGATGCTGCCACCACCATGTGTCACCGTAGGGATGGCACCAGGTTTCCTCCAGACGTGGTGCTTGGCATTCAGGCCAAAGAGTTCAATCTTGGTTTCGTCCGACCGAAGAATGTCGTTTCTGATGGTCTGAGAATCCTTTAGGTGCCTTTTGCCAAACTCCAAGCGGGCTGTCGTGCCTTTTACTGAGGAGTGGCTTCCGCCTGGCCTGATTGGTGGAGTGCTGCAGAGACAGTTGTCTTTCTGGAAGGTTATCCCATCTCTACAGAGGAACTCTGGAGCTCTGTCAGAGTTTCTTGGTCACCTCCCTAACAGCCCTTCTCCCCCAATTGCTCAGTTTGGCCAGGCGGCCAGCTCTAGGAAGAGTCTTGGTGGTTCCAAACTTCTTCCCCAGATCTGTGCCTCGACACAATCCTGTCTCGGAGCTCTACGGAAAATTCCTTCGACCTCATGGCTTGGTTTTTGTTCTGACATGCACTCAACTGTGGGACCTTATATAGACAGGTGTGTGCCTTTCCAAATCATGTCCAATCAATTGAATTTACCACAGGTGGACTCCAATCAAGTTATAGAAACATCTCAAGGATGATCAATGGAAACAGGATGCCCCTGAGCTCAATTTCGAGTCTTATAGCAAAGGGTCTGAATACTTATGGAAATAGGTATTTCAGTTTTTTATTTTAAATACATTTGCAAAAATGTCTAAACCTGTTTTCGCTTTGTCGTTATGGGGTATTGTGTGAAGATTTGTATTTATTGAATCCATTTTAGAATAAGGCTGTAACGTAACAAAAGGGAAGGGGTCTGAATATTTCCGAATGCACTGTATTTGACCCCAGGTCAGGGTCAGAATGTCATTTTAAATGTACAGTAACGTCATCCACTGACCTGTATGTTAAGCCTATTGTGAATCTCTCTCTACTACAGGCTGACCCGTGGAATAACCATGTGTGGAAAGTTAACAATGGGACACCCACCAAGAAAAGAGCCATCGGCTTCAAGAAACTGGCCAAGTGAGTAGAGAGAGAGGTCTTTTCATTACGCCTTAGGACAACATTATGCTTCACCTAGATTGTGGTTAGAGGTCGCCCATGTAGTCCTGCTTGCTTTTTATAGACTGAAGTGCCCACTTGTTTCCTAATCGTCCATTTGGGACTAAGAACTACTACTAAATATACCATGTTAGTGATTTTGTATCTTATTAGTTCACTGTAATGTCCAGAGTTCTCAACTGACATGGAAATGTATTGTACATGTTGTCTATTTATAGTCTTTGTAATATCAAGACTCTGGATTATTCACTATACAACTAGTAATATAACATATCACCAAGATTTTCCAAAACAGAGATCTATGGTTCTTCGGTTGAAGGGTGCAATTGTAGTATAGGGCGGCTGGTCGCCTTATGTCTGTTTATCCTCCATTTGCTTCTATTCTCCTTTTTTTGCCACTCGATGAATGGGATGAAACGAGGTAGTGGTACAGACACAGGGAGGAGAGGAAGCTGATCTACTCAACGGTGTAATTCACTCAATCAACCCCTAAGGGAGTAATCAGAACAATGGTGAAAAATAAGAGTTTTGCTTTTTACTTTCTTTCGTGCGTTGGGTGGGTTCTGAGCTATTATTGGAATTGCCCCGAGGATACGACGAGCTATGATTGCCATCCGCTGTTTAGTCATGACGTGCAGCACTGCCTGTCTGCTCGAGCGAACCACACGAGTGCAGAAGGAAGCTAGTAAGCATCTGAGTTTAGAAGACTTTGGGGGGGGGGGCTTGTGGTGTAACAAGGTCTGTTTTGCCCTTGATCACTGGTGCCTATGATTTAACTTCAGTTTATTTCTGGTTACATGATATAAAACCTTTCATGAATGAACCATTTTAAAATGTTTATTTATAGCCATTTTATTATGTTGTGAATTATAAATGTCTTGTCTCTGTCTGTGTGTGTGTGCAGGGCTGTGAAGTTTTCAGCCAAGCTAATGGGCCAGGCCATGGCTAAGAGGGTCAAAGCCACTATACTATTCGCCACCGAGACCGGAAAGTCTCAAGACTATGCAAAAACCTTATGTGAGATTTTCAAGCATGCCTTTGACGCAAAGGTAACTTTTTTTTAATATATATATATATAGCTACCACAGAAGTTGAATAGGAGTTGGTGTCATGTCTATTTTTGATGCTATCTTGAATGGAACATATAAAAAAGCCTACTTCAAAACATCCCCCTTAACCCCTTTTGAGATTTTGAAGCAGGCCTTTTGAGGCAAAGGTAAACCACACAAGTTGACTGAGTTTGTCTTTTTTTTTTTGGGACGTTATTGAATGACAAAGCTGAGGCCCGCAGATTTGAAAAGAGCGAGGAGACAGTTTTCACACCACGAAGGAGAAGTTACACGGAAATGTGTCTTTTGTCACTTTCCCATTCCCTCTCATGCAGCAAAGCGCCAGGGGCCACAGCGGCGGAATCAACCCAGCCAAGCGTTGAGCTGTAGTTTAAGATAAGATCATAAAACACTGCGGGCTGTGTAAATGTGTTTGAAAAAAATCACAATAGAAACACACAGCTCTTCGGCTCTCAATCATCTAGTGTTTCCCTCCAGGACATCACGTCTTCTGTTTCCTCTTCCTATTTGTTAATGTAATCAATCATACGAGAGCAAAGGATCTTGTTGTACTTGAGTCAGACAGGCTGACGCAGAGGGGATGAATGACTGTGCTGGGTTGTGCGTTTCCTCTTTTCCTCTCGGTCTTGTCCATCCCCTGTTTCCTCCTCGTTCTCTCGGCATGATGGCCCGTAGGCACGAAGGCTGCTGGAGTCAGATGGCGAGTCGGATGCCTGGGTGTTAATTGTATCGCAGCACATTATCACCTTGTTAATGCAAGGACATGGTGTTCATTAGATACTAGTGCTCTATGACCTCAGGTCCTGGGCTCAGGACCGTGTGGAATGTTTATGTGGTTGAAGAGAAGGGGGTAGAGGCTTCCTGGTCATTTGAAATGTTTTGTCCTTTAATATGTCTCTGTGGTATTTTTGGTAACTGAGTATTTTTTTGTCTTGACTATCTGCTGTTTTTTGTTTGTGGGAAAATTAAATAACTGTTCAAATGTTTTATTTCAAAATGTCTCTGGTTCACATCACAATGATGACATCGTGTCATGAAATGTGGATATTTTGATTGACACACTCATGTTCCACTACTATAGGTGATGTCAATGGATGAGTACGACATGGTGGACCTGGAGCATGAAACACTCGTGTTGGCGGTGACCAGCACCTTTGGCAACGGAGATCCACCTGAAAATGGAGAGGTATGATTGACCAGTGCTGTGTGTGTTTGATTCCCACAACTACAGTATATACCATCTGTAATTTGGTTACATTTACATAAGGTAAACCTGCAAGTGATTGACTGAGTGTGTTTTCCTGTTTGGGTGTAGAAATTCGGAGCTGCCTTGATGGAGATGAGACATCCCACATCTAACACCGAGGACAGAAAGTGAGAGCCCATTCAAACAGAGCATGTTTACATGGGATGCGTCCCAAATGACACCATATTCCCTATATAGTACACTACTTTTGACCAGGGCCCATAGTGGATAGTGCACTATATCGGGAATAGGGTGCCAATTGGGATGCAATCATGGCTGCAAGTAATCCTCAGACATCCTCATACAGATTCACAGTGTTACTTCTCAACACTTAACTGCGATGGATCTTTTTTTGTGGGAGGGAGTGTACCATCTCTTGCCCTTGTGCCCTTGAGTAAGACCATTAAGCCCTAAAATTGCTCCAGGGGTGCTGCACTGCGACTGACCCTGTGCTCCTCCAATAATGGGTGTTTGTTTTTTGCCTGGGGTTGGGAGGAGAGCAGAAGTATTTATGTCTCTGCAATGGACTAATAAAGTACTATTCTATACTGAGAGTGTACATGTTGTCCCTGTGTCTCCTCTCTCTCAGGAGTTACAAGGTGCGTTTCAACAGCGTGTCCTCCTACTCAGACACCCGCAAATCCTCCAGTGACGAACCTGAGCCCAGGGTCAACTTTGAGAGCACCGGGCCCCTCGCCAACGTCAGGTACAGTAAGCAAGCCCAAGCTTATGTTACACAAAATCCGCTTGGATTTAAGGGCTAGATTCTATCAGATCCGCACTAGGCGACACCCGCATAGGCATCGGAGGTGGAACTGCATTAGAGCTGTCAAATCCACAAGCGGCTCCTTGCGTTACCTTATAGCGGACACTGCCATTGGATGCAATGAAACCACACCCGACTTTATAATTCGACAAATCCCATGCAGCCGTGTTAGAAGTTCATGCAGCCGCGGTACGTTCAAACACACTAATGTATGATGTTCTATTGTCTACACCTTGATTAGACATAGGCTATAAATCCCCTCCATCCAAATTAAAACATGCAATAGCCTGTCATTATATCTATCATCGATAGGGCCGACACTTTCTATTGCCGTTTTGAACTTCTAACGTGGTAGGGATAGTAAGGAAGGGAGTGGTTTGTGACACATAAGCAGCCACTCACCAATTTGTCAATTAATACCTCAGTTATACCTCCAACACTGCCAAAACATCAGCTATGCCGATGTCAGCCAACGCATGTTAAAAGCAGATTCTGCTTGAGTCTAGGCCTAAATATATTTTTAAAGATACATCCAGACGTGAGTACAGGTGATAGCCAAGGTGTTTGAACTGATATGACAGGGAGACAAACCCCTCTGTCTGAGGAGAACCCCAGGACATGTCTTCTTAAACCTGATGTGTTTTGATGGGTGTACGGCGATGGGAATGTCTCCTTTTACCATCTCCACCTCTCAGTGTTTGCGAACACAGACGGGACATCTGGTTCAAGATAACACATAAACATCACTCTCTGACAGTGATAACCAGTGCCCCCGCACATTGACTCTGTACCGGTACCCCCTGTATATAGCCTTCCTACTGTTATTTTATTTTACTGCTGCTCTTTAATTATATTCTATTTTTTACTTAACACTTTTTTTTTTTTTTTTTCTTAAACTGCATTGTTGGTTATGGGCTTGTAAGTAAGCGTTTCACTGTAATGTCTACACCTGTTGTATTCAGCGCATGTGGCAAATACAATTTGATTTGAACTCATCCCTTTATACTACCTGTCTGTATAGAGTTCTGTGAATACTGAGGAAGGAAGAAAGCTCTTTTGAGTAATCTCCTTGTATGTAGATAGATATATTGATTTGACAATTTCATAAACAATACAACCACGCATTTAAAATCATCGAAGATGACACAAATGTTTTTAAAAACATATTTTCATTGTGGTCCTTTTTAAATAAATAAATGGTTCAAACAAATGACAAACAAACATAGTGGGCCTAGACTACATAGTATACCTAGCTTACTAGGCATACTTGGGTAACACGTTTAAGACATAACAAAACAAAGGACAGGACGACATTGTCATACCCATAGAGTATGACTCCCTCAGTAGATCAGCGATCTCAGGCTCCTAAACTGAGTTAGATAATGGTGATGCAGTTGATGCCAGATGATGGTGATGTCTGGTTGTCTGAATCAAATCACTGTGTTTGCATGCCTGTGTACGTGTCGTTCTC
Source organism: Coregonus lavaretus (assembly GCF_964263955.1). Classification (NCBI taxonomy): domain Eukaryota; kingdom Metazoa; phylum Chordata; class Actinopteri; order Salmoniformes; family Salmonidae; genus Coregonus; species Coregonus lavaretus. The sequence continues at coordinate 43,196,748 of NC_140001.1, read as the reverse complement.
TCTCTCTCGTTTTCTCTCTCTTGTTCGTTCTCTCTCTCTCGTTTTCTCTCTCTTGTTCGTTCTCTCTCTCTCTCGTTCTCTCTCTCGTTCGCGCTCTCTCGCGCTCGCTTTCTTGTTCTCTCTCGCTCTCTCGTTCTCTCTCTTGTTCTCTCGCTCTGTCTCGCTCTCTCTCTCTCGCTCTCTCTCTCGCTTACTTTGGATATTTACACTATTAACATAATTAAAATAATAATCATAAATATTGTCAACGGGACAACAGTAACAACAATAACCAAGAGTCAAAATAACCATTGAACAATAACAATATAGAGGACATTTGCAGGTTTTCCTGTGTCTACCCTTCTCAATGGCAAGGCTGTGCTCACTGAGCCTGTACTTTGTCAAGGTTTTTTAAAGGTTTTGATCAGTAACCATGGTCAAATAGTTAGCCACGGTGTACTGTTGATTTAGGGCCAGATAGCACTGCATTTTACTTTGTGCTTGTGTTTCCCAATAACCAATGTAGTTTTGTTTTGACTGTGTTGTAATTTGGTTTATTCTGATTGATTGGATGTTCTGTGTTAGTAGAACATGTTTGTGAACTCAGCCCCAGGACCAGCTGGATGAAGGGACTATTTTCTTTGCTCAGCTCTTGGCATTGCAGGGCTTGGTAATGATATGAGAGGGGGTCACTGTATTTTAGATGTTTCCAAAACTTAATTGCTCTTTTATAAGTTTTTATTATTAGTGGATATTGGCCTAATGCTGCCCTGCATGCATTATTTTCCTCTGGACATGTAGGAGAATCTTACAGAACACTGCATGCAGGGTTTCAATGGGGTGTTTGTCCCATTTGGTGAAATCTTGTTTTGTAAGTGGACCCCACACCTCGCTGCCATAAAGTGCAATTGGTTCAATGACACATTCAATTAGTTTTAGCCAAATTTGAATAGGTATTTCAATTTGAATTCGTTTTTTAATGGCGTAGAATGCCCTGCGTGCTTTCTCTCTATTCATTCACTGCATCATATAGGTGTCCAGTTGAGATTATTTTTAAACCTAAGTAATTGTAGTGTGTGCAGTACTCTATATATTTTGTACCAATTGAGAACTTTGGTCTAATTCCCTGAAATCTGGATCTTCTCTGGAAAGTCATTATTTTAGTATTTTTGGGGTTTACTGCCAGGGCCCAGGTCTGGCAGTACTGCTCTAGCAGGTCCAGGCTCTGCTGTAGGCCATGTGCTGTGGGTGACAGCAGGCACAGGTCACCTGCGAAGGGCAGGCATTTAACCTCTGAATTGTGGAGACTAACACCAGGGGCTGGGGATTTTTCTAGAATAGTGGCCAATTCGTTGATGTAAATATTGAAGAGTGCAGGGCTCAGATTGCAACCCTGGCGAAGGCTTCGCCCCTGGTTAAAGAATTATGTTATTTTCTTGCCAATTTTGATGCTGCATGTATTGCCACGTATTGATTTAATTATGTCATGTTTTACCCCCTACACCACTTTCAATAACTTTGTAGAACAGTCCTGTATGCCAAATAGAATCAAAAGCTTTTTGGAAGTCGATAAAGCAAGCGTACATTTTGGTATTATTTTGGTGGACATGTTTATCTATCAGGGTGTGTAGGGTGTAAATATGATCGGTCTTGCGATGTTTTGGTATAAATCCAATTTGGCTTTTACTTGACATTGTGCTTATTAAGGAAGTTTGGAACTCTTACATTTATAATACTACAGAAAACCTTCCCCAGGTTACTGTTCACACAAATGCCTCTGTAATTGTTAGGGTCAAATTTGTCTCTGTTCTTAAAGATTGGGGTTATGAGTCCTTGATTCCAGATGTCAGGGAAATAACCTACACTCAGGATCAAATTAAACAGTTTTAATATAGCCAATTGACATTTTGCACTAGTGAATTTGAGCATCTCATTTAGGATGCCATCTGGTCCACATGCTTTTTTTAATTTGAGGGCCTGAAGTTTCTTATAGAGCTCCTGGTCAGTAATTGGGGAGTCCAATGGATTTGGATTGTCCTTTATAGCTTTTTCTAATCCATTCAACTTCTCATGAATTTGGCATTGTTCTGCATTTGTGTCAATTTTAACGGTGTTGTAGAGTGTTTTAAAATGGGTTGTCCATATGTCACCATTTGTATCGCTAATTCCTTTTGTTTTGATTTTTTTTAAAGTTTTTTCAAATTTTGCCAGAAGTTGTTTGTGTTTATGGACTCCTCAATTAGTGCCAGCTGCTTGCTGTTGTACTGTGCTTTTTTTGGTTCTGAGTGTACGTTTATAGAGTTTTAAAGTCTCACAGTAATGAAGGCGTAATTCACCATTATTTGGGTCTCTGTGCTTTTGGTTTGATTGTTCTAAGTTTTTTCCTTATAATTTTACAATCTGCATCAAACCAGTTGTCATCTGTGGTCTTTATTGTATTGTTTTGTTTTTTATCCATTTTAGTTGTGCTTTTGCCGTTTGCCTAAATAAATAAATATATATATATATTAGTTTATGTTTTTTACTGCTAGATTGATGCCTTCTTTACTGTGAGTGAATGTGGTATCCAGAAAGTTATCTAAGAGTGTTTGGATATTTTGGTTACTGGTTGCTTTCTGGTATTCTTCTGTGCTGTTTTGGGCCCATCTGTATGAATTTCTGATGTTGTACAGCTTACTGGGCTGTGAATGTGTGGTTGTTTCCATGTCTGTTCTTTTGAGGAACAACGGAATTTGGCTGTGATCTCTCGTTCTCTCTCTCTCTCGTTCTCTCTCTCTGTCGTTCTCTCTCGCTCTCTCTCGTTCTCTCTCTCTCGCTCTTGTTCTCGCTCTCTTGTTCTCTCCCTCTTGTTCTCTCTCTCTCGTTTTCTCTCTCTCTCCAGGTTCTCAGTGTTTGGCCTTGGCTCAAGGGCCTACCCACACTTCTGTGCTTTTGCCCACGCTGTGGACACGCTGTTCGAGGAGCTAGGGGGGGAGCGCATCCTACGCATGGGGGAGGGAGATGAGCTGTGTGGCCAGGAGGAGTCCTTCAGAAACTGGGCCAAGAAGGTTTTCAAGGTGGGGTGACTAGGGGAGTCCTTATGGGGCATGTAACACGCGCACACACATGCATGAACGTGTAATGCACACACACACACACACACACACACTCTAATGGTAAAGGTCTTAGTAATGGACTATACACAGCTGTATTTGCATCAGAGAATGCTGCCACACCTGGTGTTATGTATGACATGCCCACAGGTGTCTGCATGATATGGACTGTTATATTCAGTTGTAAATTAGGAACAACTCCCACACTCTGACACTCTGGTCTGTTGAATCATTTGTTCTTTGTCGAGGTAATGTTTCAGGCAGCCAAATCTTGTAGTGTTCTATCACGTTACACTACTTCAATGATTTTAATTGACACACACTGTAAATTATGGTCTCACTTTGTGTGCAGGCCAGGAGATTCTCTTTCTTGATTTCATTCATAAATAATCTCTAAGAAAATATTTTTAAAGACCTTTCAGCTATAAAAGACAGAGCTTTGAATAATTGTCCTTATAAAAGCATGTGGTCTAACATGTGCTGTGAAAAAGAGCTTTGAATACATTTTAGTCATTTAGCAGACGCTCTTATCCAGAGCGACTTAGTTAGTGAGTGCATACATTTATTTAATTTTTTTCATACTTGTCCTTACAAGCGCCTATGTTTGTCTGTCTGTGAAGGCTGCCTGTGACGTGTTCTGCATTGGCGACGTGAACATCGAGAAGGCACACGATTTGTTGATCAGTAACGATCGAAGCTGGAAGAAGAGTAGGTTCCGCCTCACCTACACAGCTGAGGCCGCTGCACTAACACAAGGTAAACCCTGTTTCAATGAACTTTTTCAACAAAATAGAACCTTTTAGTTCTAATGTAGCCTCCGTAAACCCTTTTATAAGGCTTCCAAAGTCATATATTGATTCTTCATATTGTGAATGTGTCCTCGAACAGCACTATACAGCATCCACAAGAAGAAGGTCTATGGAGCCAAGATCTTACAGAGCGAAAACCTACAAAGTTCCACATCCAAGTGGGTGGATTTTGTTACAATACAATACTGTAGACTAGACTGGAGAACATATTGAAATAGGACTTTTCTTAGTCTCAATCAGTTGTAGAAAATTCTACTTCATACGCAAAATGTTACTGTATAACTCCAAACTGTACAATAGTTCCAAACTGTAACCACAGTGCTGAATCCCCTAGCAGTCGCTCCACCATATTTGTTCGACTTCACACAAATAACGAGGACAGCCTGATGTACCAGCCCGGCGACCATCTGGGCATCTTCCCTGGCAACCATGAGGACCTGGTTACGGCCCTTATAGAGAAATTAGAGGACGCCCCACCTGTCAATCAGATCGTCAAGGTGGAGTTCCTAGAGGAGAGAAACACAGCCCTGGGTTAGTAGTGTACTGGGTCATCGTTTCATATTCTTAGATAGCAATGAAAAATACCCTTGCAGACAAAAACATGACCTTGGCCTGAACACCCTTGGGAAAAGAGGTATTCTAACCTCAATGGGATTTCCTTGTTAAATAAATCGAATAAAGCCGAGTTTGATACCAGATGCAATCCGCCTAAGTGATTTAGGGTAACGTAATGCACAAAAAAGGCTAATACTGTACTATTCAATTATCTAATATTACAGTTTTGATGCATCTCTTCTGGTGTTTTATTAGCCTGTTGTATTTATTTTTTCCTTCTGAAGGTGTGATCAGTAACTGGTTAGAGGAGCCTCGGATTCCCCCCTGCACCATCTACCAGGCCTTCCAGTACTTCCTGGACATCACCACGCCCCCCAGCCCTGTCCTGCTGCAGCAGTTTGCCTCCCTCGCCACCAATGACAAGCAGAGGAAGAAGCTGGAGACCCTCAGTAAGGTAATTTACATTTTAGTCATTTAGCCCACAGCCCTGGCGTTGCTAGCGCCATGCTCTACCAACTGAGCTACAGGGGACTATAATGAAGGGTTTTAACCATGTAGTTCAGTACAGTTTATCTGAAGGAATTCAGTGATAGGACACACCCTGGTACTGTTATCTGAAGTAATTCAGTCAGTGTTAGGAAGACCCATGCTACCGACCTTGGTTACTCTCCCCATTGAGCAGTAGACTGAATCACGGTGACATCCAGGTGTTTACTACCAATATAAAAAAAAATATATTGTGTAGGCTGCTATCCGACTCTAAATAAAATAATGTGGGATGGACCAAATTCGCCACGTTATCTACCGCCGGCGACATGAGATTCAGCTGCCCAGTGGGAAGCAGCTCGCGTTGGGAAACACCTTGATACAACACCGGTGCACTGGTAATTCGCACTGGCTTGTTGTGCTTCCCGTGGGCAGTAAGTAATGTTAGCTAATAATATGTATGGTGACCAATATTACACATTTTCTCCCTCGCCCATCGAAATAAACATAACTTTCTTTTACCAGTTTTAGCCACAGATGAAAGGGGGAAACTTGCACCAGGCTGTTGCTGCTGGCTAGCCAGCATGGGTTGGTAGGTTTGTTTGAATTCTAAGCAGAGATAATGGAGGAATTGAGGCTTTCTCTACCGTCTCTGGTCTTAGTTCAGACTGTGGGTGTGGTCGATGAACTGTCACTCCAAATGTATTGACCAAGAGTAACCGATTTGTTGCCCCACCTGCACGTGAACATTGGTTCAAAAATGAAAGCGTAGGAAAAAAAGTACTTTAACCGTAGAAATCTGAGTTGAAGGGAAGACCTGAGAAAGTCAAATGTAGGTGAGGAAAACCTGCAAACAAAGTGAAGCAGATTGATGTAAATGACAAACATATTCAATTGAAATAAAATCCTGTTTATTCCCATCAATATCGTTTATTTTTGGCTTGCAATACCTTGATTATTTTTTGTTTACAATTTTGACGTTTTTGCATACAATATTATGTTTCCTCTCAATACGTATTGGACTTTACAATATTTATTTTTTCGTTTCAAAAATCCCAAAGTTTTTTTAATCATTTAATGTGATGCCATAGACTTTGCTCTTGTTAAAAATAACCTTACAGTAGGTCAGTTTTTGCTGGTGCAGACGCCATGGAATTTAAGCCCCGCGCCTGGTAACCCACAGACATATTCTCTCCCCATACAGTGACTCCCACAGAAGAAGAAAAAGCACGTCCATTTTTGTCAGTGTTAAAAACGTTACGTTGGCCGAGTGAGTTTTTAACACATTGACAAAAATGGACGTGCTTTTTCTTCTTCTTTTTTACTCACTCTTCATGGTTCAACTCATTCTCAAAAAACAAGAAAAGAGAAAGATAAGGGTGGAGGAATAATAAACAAACATCAAGCCAGGTGGGGCGGCAGGTAGCTTAGTGGTTAAGAGCGTTGTGCCAGTAACCGAAAGGTCGCTGGTTCTAATCCCCGAGCCGACTAGGTGAAAAATCTGTCGACGTGCCCTTGAGCAAGGCACTTAACCCTAATTGCTCCTGTAAGTCGCTCTGGATAAGAGCGTCTGCTAAATGACTTAAATGTATATGTAAAAAAGCCACAGTGGGATCTTTAGCTACTGGCTGTCCTTACTGTTTTCCCTTGTCTGTTGACCTGCGTGGCCCCCAGTGTCTGTGGGTTACACAAGGTACTCAGGCTAAGTTTAGACGATGACTAAAGCCGGAAAGCCAAACATATGTAAAGTCTATAATACATAATTTCATCATCACATCAGGAGAGGCATTAGATTAGCTTGTTGTGAGTGCCGCGTCTAACTGGAATATGTCTCACCTCTTCACCACCTCTAGGTGCGTGGAGTTGGAGAAACAACCATAATAACTCCTTTTCTCTGAAGCAATACTTTATTTTTTTGGCCTGGCTCCTTACACTAGTGTATATTGAACGTACAAAACAAAGACATACCTCCTCTCCTCTTTCCTCTCCAGGGCTTACAGGAGTATGAGGAGTGGAAGTGGTACAACAACCCGACCATGGTGGAGGTGTTGGAGGAGTTCACCTCTATTCAGATGCCATCCACCCTGCTGCTGACCCAGCTGCCTTTGCTCCAGCCCAGATACTACTCCATTAGCTCCTCTCCAGACGTCCACCCTGGGGAGATACACCTGACCGTGGCCGTAGTGTCATACAAAACCAGGGGTAAGGGCTGACTGCTAGGCTGGGCTTAGAGGCGTAGAATGAATTTCCCCATAATCACTGATCTTAGGTCGGTCCCTGTCCGCTAGGGGTTGACCTTTATAGACAGATACAGCATACTTTTACTAGCACCAGAGGTACAGTAAGAGCTTACCGCCGGGCTGGGAACCAGGTGGGCGAGAGTTGGCACTTTTGAAACCAATCCATTGGTGAATTCCGCCCACCTGGTACGCTGAAGGAGCATTGCTATGATATGAGGCTATGCAGCACCATGTTAACACTGACACAGCTAAATGTAGTGGAGATATTGGGGGTGGTGCTGTTCTAAGATATGGTAGCTAATTGAATGAGTCAACCTTTCTGGAGCAACCTTAAGGGAGTTGAAAGCAAAATGGAGTTGAAAGTTATCTTGGAAAACCAGCTTGTGTTTTAGGGCAGCTCTACCACCTTTTGGAATCACAACAGTACTTAATCACTACATGAACAAACATCCAAGCTGGTTTTAACTGCAGAGCATAATGTGTGGTTAAATTTGCTGCAAACACTAATACCGTAATTATGGACAATATGTGCAATATTGCACATTTATAAAACTGGTTGTTTGGATGCTGATTGGACATGCAGCATTCCAAGCCATGCTGTATTGGCCACCAGACACACTTTTGCCTGCTGACAGTTCCATCTGAAAATGAACATTTTTACATTTTTGTCATTTAGCAGATGCTCTTATCCAGAGCGACTTACAGTTAGTGAGTACATACATTATTTTATTTTTTTTCATACTGGCCCCCCGTGGGAATCGAACCCACAACCCTGGCGTTGCAAACGCCATGCTCTACCAACTGAGCTACATCCCTGCCAGCCATTCCCTCCCCTACCCTGGACGATGCTTGGCCAATGGGTCTCCCGGTCGTGGCCGGCTACGACAGAGCCTGGTTTCGAACCAGGATCTCCAGTGGCACAGCCACTGCGCCACTCGGGAGGCTGCACCTCCATAAGAATATCATGTTCATGTTGCTGTCCGAATCATCTCTTGTATTTATCACAACTCGCACATCATTTCCCCTTGCTTCCAGCCTTCCATTTAGTTTGGTATAGCGAGGATTAATATAAGCCTCTGTCTGCCTATTTGACCTCGGAAACAATGTTTCACTTTTGATTTTCGATCTCTGGAATAGTGAGTGAACGGTGCCTAGCCCAGATGAGATGAGACAACTTTTTCAGAGCCAGGCGAAATCACACATCAACATCATTATCATGGACATATCCAAGTAAATGCCAATAGGAAAAAAATAAATAAAGCTGAAACAAACAAAAATGCAGCTTGTGTACTGTCATTCCAGGTTCGATGTTTGACGTGACTGAGTTAGCTGAAGTTGGCTAGCTAGCTAGCAAGTGACAAGAACGTTATCCAGGATGCATAGCAACCATTTTGTTTAGAACTGATGACCAGTCCTTCTGCATAGCAACTATGCAAAAATGATTAAAGACTCTGTCACCTCTGTAGCAACATGGCCAAAATAACAAACTAGATTTTTGGGCTGTGGCGGTCATGAAATTTTGTCCGCTGGTGATTGTCAAGCAAATAACTGCCGGTCTCACGGTAATTGACTGTTAATTAACAAACATGTTTAGCATCTCCTGGCTTCCACGCATAGCCTACAAGCCACTGATGCATACCTTTTTGGAACGTCTATGTTTTAAAATGGCCTACACCATCACAATAAATCAATTATTTATTTTAGACCGGTCAAAATAAACATAATAGGAAGAAAATGTAGTCTATTTCAGAAGAACAGAATAGCATACTCTGAGTTGTCCATATGTTAGGCCCTGATCTGGCGATGCCAAATGGCTGCGGGCTACATTAGTTCATTTAGCAGACAAGATTTGCTTAGAAGCCTGTGGCATTATTTTATAGTATGAAGAATACAATTGAACATAAATTAATAAAATAGAAAGGATATTTTCTCCAAACAATTTCAGAGGGAGTGCGCACATGCGGCTATTCTGCGTTTGAGTGGTTAACAAAGAAACCGGTCCTCCTACAGTGCATTCGGAAAGTGTTCAGACCCTTTACTCAGTACGTTCTTGAAGCACCTTTGGCAGTGATTACAGCCTTGCGTCTTCTTGGTTATGACGCTATTTTCAGGTCTCTCCAGAGATGTTCGATCGGGTTCAAGTCCAGGATCTGGTTGGGCCACTCAAGGACATTCAGAGACTTATCCCGAAGCCTCTTCTGCATGGTCTTGACTGTGTGCTAGGGTCGTTGTCTTATTGGAAGGTGAACGTTTGCGCCAGTCTGAGGTCCTGCGCGCTCTGGAGCCGGTTTTCGTCAAGGATCTCTCTGTACTTTGCTCCATTAATCTTTCCCTCGATCGTGATTATTCTCCCAGTCCCTGCTGCTGAAAAACATCCCCACAGCATGATGTTGCCACCACCATGCTTCACCATAGCAATGGTGCCAGGTTTCCATCAGACGTGACGCTTGGCATTCAGGACAGAGTTCAATCTTGGCTTCATCAAACCAGAAAATCTTGTTTCTCATGGTCTGAGAGTCCTTTAGGTGCCTTTTGGCAAACTCCAAGCAGGCTGTCATGTGACTTTTACTGAGGAGTGTCTTCTGTTTGGCCACTCTACCATAAAGGCCTGATTGGTGGAGTGCAGCAGAGATGGTTGTCTTTCTGGAAGGTTTTCCCATCTCCACAGATGAACTCTGGAGCACCGACAGTGTGACCATCGGGTTCTTGGTCACCTCCCTGACCAAGGCCCTTCTCCCCCGATTGCTCAGTTTGGCCGGGCGGTGGTTCCAAACTTCTTCGATTTAAGAATGATGGAGGCCACTGTTCTTGGGGACCTTCAATGCTGCAGACATTTTTTGGTACCCTTCCCCAGATCTGTGCCTCGACACAATCCTGTCTTGGAGCGCTATGGACAATTCCTTTCAACCTCATGGCTTTGTTTTTGCTCTGACATGCACTGTCAACTGTGGGACCTTATATAGATAGGTGTGCCTTTCCAAATCCTGTCCCATCGATTGAATTTACCACAGGTGGACTCCAAGTTGTAGAAACATTTCAAGGATAATCAATGGAAACAGGATGTACCTGAGCTCAATTTTGAGGGTCTGAATACTTATGTAAATATGGAACCTGTTTTCGCTTTGTCATTATGGGGTATTGTGTGTAGATTGATAAACAAACAAATACATTTAATTTTTTAGTATAAGGCTGTAACATAGCAAAATGTGGAAAAAGTAAAGGGGTCTGAATACTTTCTGAATGCACTGTATTAACTTAATTTAGAGTTATTTATGCAACTGTAGTTGTGATCCAAACGTTGGGCTATATGTTTTGATTTTTTTTATACATTCTAAGGCTGCATGATGTGACTATATAATGATTTATCTGAAAAAAGTTGCATTGAAAGCATGAGCTCTGTTTTGTTTCTCATAAAGGCTGCACACATCATCAGTATCTCATTCACAATTTGACAAGCACTTAAAAATATTCTCACCAGGCCTCAAATTTCCCAGCGGCATCCCCCTTGTGTGGCCATATAAAATCCATGCCTCTTGTGGACGTTGTGCCCTTGGTCTGAATATAATAATTATAATTCCCTTCTGCCAATTGCCATGCTCCGACACACCTCTCACTCACATGGCTCACTCAGATATCTCAATTCTTATAAGCCAATGCCTGGCATCTCCGTTCCAAAGTAGGCTACAAGTGAAGACTGACACATCGGGAATGCAACTGTGCACATCCTCCTTATCGAATTCCGAGGCAAATATTGAAGATAATAGAAGAACTGTCCACATTTACTTCTATTGGTTAACTTGTCCTTCTGTGCGAGGAAAAAAAAATTCCAAACATACTCTGGGACAGTTGTGGGATGCGATTGATCCCAAATTAATACAACCACTCGCATCAAAAAACATTTTAAAAGCAATGAGGCTGACTCAACAGATCAGAACGTTTAGCTTAAAATGTTGATAAACTATTAGGCCATTTCTTCACATTAGCGCAGCAATGCTCACTTAGGCTATTTCTTCACATTAGCGCAGCAATGCTCACTTAGGCTATTTCTTCACATTAGCGCAGCAATGCTCACTTAGGCTATTTCTTCACATTAGCGCAGCAATGCTCACAAGCGGCAGTAGGCTATAAGCGCAAATGTTCCAAAATGCTATCAATTAGCGGGAAAACACTGTTCTCAAAAGTGACCTTAAGTGCGATTATGCATGTAAGGATTTATTATAAAGGTGCATTTTTATGGTGAAAATTATCTTCCCCGTACTTAACTCATGCGCCGCCTATGTATGCCAATTAGGCTCTACATCGGTTGTAAAGCAGATTAATGTGCTTAATTTTAAGGTATTTGGCCACTTTAGTTGTTGTGATACAAACCTTATCAAAACATATAGGCCTATGGGCTAGGCAACATACGGTGTGTGACTATGATTTGGAAAAGACGGGGGGCAAAAAGGCATGTGCCTTTTCTTGCCTTACTGCACATGCTGGGCATCATTCACAAGTGATAATACATTTTTCACAAGTGATGGGCTAATATTGTCACCCATCAGACTATTCTTGATTTAATCTAGTCTTTACATATAAAAAATAATATATGTGAAATTAGTTTTGATTTAGAATGGACCATGTTCATGCAGCTGTCTCGGAACAGGGGCAGGGGGAAAATATGCATGTAATCTATGCACTTCAATAGTGAATGGAGGACACTTTTCCCGTGGTTCATTTTCATGCCAGCCAGGTAGGCCATACTCCTGTTGTAAAGCAAAGCAATGTGCTTGATATTAGGAAAGTTGAGAAATAAATAATGTAGGCCTAGCTTATTGAAAGCTGATGGGATCCTCTTTTTAATAGAGGCCATCAACTCTGTTATCTCACGCAATTGCATAGCCTATAGAAATGTTGCACAACATGAGCTCATGGGCTCTCATTAAGTGTTTTTAATTAGATTTTCGATTACATTTGCATTGTCAGAGTCATTTAAAGGGACAAGGGAGTTCTGAGTACCAGGCAGTTAGCAAGTTTGGTAGGCTGCTAATGACCATCCGCAGCATCAGAGCTTGGAGAAGCCTAGTTACCGTGACTAAATGGTCACATGGAATTTGACTGCGGTCATGACTCGTGACCGCCGGTGTGGTGGTAATACAGTCACCATAACAGTCTAGTCCGGACTGTATCTTCTGGAAGAATGAAATTGTATGAATTTACTTATCAAAATAAGGTTTTAATGAAAATGTGTAATTCATTATTTTTAATGTTGGGAACAGTTTTATAAAAGCAAGAAGGCATGAGGCAGTGCTGTATCATGAATACAGTCACAGGTACAGTGCATTCAGAAAGATTTCAGACCCCTTGACTTATTCCACATTTTGTTACGTTACAGCCTTATTCTAAAATGTATTAAGTATTTGTTTTTCCTCATCAATCTACACACAATACCCCATAATGACAAAGTGAAAACAGGTTTTTAGAAATTTTAGCAAATGTATTAAATATTAAAAACATACCTTATTTACATAGGTATACAGACCCTTTGCTGTGAGACTCGAAATTGAGCTCAGGTGCATCCTGTTTCCATTGATCATCCTTGATGTTCTACAACTTGATTGGAGTCCATCTGTGGTAAATTCAATTGATTGGACATGATTTGGAATAGCACACACCTGTCTAAATAAGGTCCCACAGTTGACAGTGCATGTCAGAGTAAAAACCAAGCCATGAGGTTGAAAGGAATTGTCTGTAGAGCTCTGAGACAGGATTGTGTCGAGGCACAGATCTGGGGAAGGGTGTCAACATTTCTGCAGCATTGAAGGTCCCCAAGAACACCGTGGCCTCCATCATTCTTAAATGGAAGAAGTTTGGAACCACCAAGACTCTTCCTAGAGCTGGCCGCCCAGCCAAACTGAGCAATCGGGGAAGAAGGGCCTTGGTCAGGGAGGTGACAGAGCTCCAGAGTTCCTCTGTGGAGATGGGAGAACCTTGCAGAAGGACAACCATCTCTGCAGCACTCCACCAATCAGGCCTTTATGGTAGTGGCCAGACGGAAGACACTCCTCAGTAAAAGTCACATGACAGCCTGCTTGGAGTTTGCCAAAAGGCACCTAAAGGTCTCTCAGACCATGAGAAACAATATTCTCTGGTCTGATGAAACCAAGATTGAACTCTTTGGCCTGAATGCCAAGCGTCACGTCTGGCGGAAACCTGGCACCATTGCTATGGTGAAGCATGGTGGGGGCAACATCATGCTGTGGGTATGTTTTTCAGCGGCAGGGACTGGGAGACTAAACAGGATCGAGGGAAAGATGAATGGAGCAAAGTACAGAGAGATCCTTGATGAAAACCTGCTCCAGAGTGCTCAGGACCTCACTCTGGCGTGAAGGTTTACTTTCCAATAGGACAACGACCCTAAGCACAGAGCCAAGGCAACGCAGGAGTGGCTTAGGGACAAGTCTCTGAATGTCCTTGAGTGGCCCTGCCAGAGCCCGGACTTGATCCCGATCAAACATCTCTGGAGATACCTGAAAATAGCTGTGCAGCGACGCACCCCATCCAACCTGACAGAGCTTGAGAGGATCTGCAGAGAAGAATGGGGAAAAACTCCCCAAATACAGGTGTGCCAAGCTTGTAGCGTCATACCCAAGAAGACTCGAGGCTGTAATCGCTGCCAAAGGTACTTCAACAAAGTACTAAGTAAAGGATCTGAAATACTTATGTAAATGTAATATTTCGGTTTAATTTTTTATAAATTAGCAAACATTTCTAAAACTGTCTTTGCTTTGTCATTATGGGGTATTGTGTGTGTAGATGACGGGGGGAAAAAAACAATTTAATCAATTTTAGAATAAGGCTGTAACGTAACAATGTGGAAAAAGTCAAGGGGTCTGAATACTTTCCGAATGCACTGTAAATGGTTTGACTGGACAATGACATCTAAGATCTCTATATTGGAGCATAGGCATATGTTTTACTGGTTTCGGGTTAACTGGTTTCTGTTTCTGTTTTGTATTTGTGCATATAATGACACTACATACATCTAAGTAACCACAAAGATTATTCCTCATGCTTCGACGTGACTTAAATCGGCACCAATTTACCTCATCTGCAAGTTAACAAACACAAACAGCTGGCGACAAGCATCTCTTTCAAGCTTTTTCTCTTTCTCCAAGATGCATTGTGTGAGTGTGATGTGCGTGGTGCTGAGAGTGATGGTTTAATTACAGTCATTTACCTACACTGGAGACAAACACCCTTTAGCCCAGGGAACTGCATTATGTGTACTCTATTTCAGAGTGTTAGTTTGCGTGGTGCGCAGTGGAGAGGAGGAGGTACGGAAGTAAAGTGGATGATTGGTAATTGCCTCTTTTTCAGATGGAGAGGGCCCTATCCACCATGGAGTGTGTTCATCATGGCTCAACAGAATAGAGGCAGAAGAAATGGTCCCCTGTTTTGTTAGAGGGTATAACACTTTGCTTCTTGTGTGTGTGCTATTGCTGCATGATGGCTTTTACTCGTTGAATGGAATACATGTAATTTTCTATGATTGTAAGTGGTGGTTTGGAGAATATCTTGGACTATAACAAACATCAACATTGTACATTGATGCATATGATAAGATTCATACACAACATTGACTCTGTGTGTATTCTACAATCATTGAGGAAAAACGCTTTGATGCTAGTGCTATTAAAAATGCCCTGATTCGTAGCTTATATGATGTTTTCTACAATCATTTAGTACATGTATTTTTTTGTTATGTCTTCAATTGTAATTGGATGGAAAAATTGCTTTGATTGTAGTGCTCCTACATTCCGATTGCCAAAGGACCACAGAGCTCCGTGTATCCTAGTTGGTCCAGGCACTGGGATCGCCCCCTTCAGAAGCTTCTGGGAACAGAAACTTTTCGACTATGAACACAATGGTTTGTTTACGTTTTAGAATAGGAAAAGCGCTCACATACCTGATCTTACTTGTGGAAATTATTCGATAAGGACTTAAAAGAAAAGGAAAAACCCACACACTGCTGCCAGTATCACTTGTGTTTATTCAACTTTACAGAATGCAACTTCATAAATAAACACTAGTATTTTAGATGACTCCAAAACATTGTAGTTCAGTGAAAGATTAAGTTAGGATCTGAACTTACAAAGTAATGTGTTTGTTATCGTAGGGATCAAATCCTGCCCTATGATCCTGGTATTTGGGTGCCGGCAGTCCCAGATAGACCACATCTACAAGGAGGAGACTATCCAGGCTAAGAACAAGGAAGTGTTCAAAGAGCTTTACACAGCCTACTCCAGAGAGCCTGGCAGACCAAAGGTACTGTTAACTTTAAAGATTGAGTTAGTCCATTTAAAGTTAACCCTCTTGGGGGTGTTCTACTAGGCTAACATATGGAATTGTTTTAAGATAGCCAAATGATCCTTGGTATGACCATTTGATTTTGAAAATGAAATGTATATTTTTTGATAAAACATTGAATTTGGCCTTACTGCTATTAGCCCATAGAAACACATTGAATAACAGATTCATACATGGAAAAACAAAGTACAAAAAAGAAATCTCAAGGAAGTTTGTTTTGAAGTGTCTGTCCTATAATCTGAGACATATATAAGAAATATCAGGAAAGTATATTTTTTGTACATGTATTTAACCCCTTGTTTTAGGCACTAAACTACTTCCATTTACACTTCCATACATTTTTTAAACTGGTACTGGGCTGCCTTCAGGTGAGGCTTGTGGGCGTCCTAGACCAAAACAACCCACATGTACATGTTTGTGAGTCTCCCCTTTCCATATTAGTGTTTAGCCCAAACTGTTCGGACACTACAGACAGAAGTTGGCAGATCGGCGGTACCGACGTCAGACGAGTCCCGTGACGCTTGTGGGGGTGGTAGAGCAAAATCACAAACATGTACGCGTTTGTAAGAGTTATCTTTTCATAGTGGTCATATTAGTTTGTAGGGCAAACCGTTCAGACGCTACATACGAGAAGAGAAGACCGATTTTCGGGATGTCTCCTGGTCTGTGAAACACCGCTGTAGCATGACCACATTCAACCGCAGATGCGGAAGGCCGCCATTGGAGGATGTGGTGGATTGAGACACAGCCCATGCAAAAAACATATCTCTAGTTGAAACAGATTTTGATGGGGATGTTTTTATTATGCCAATTAGATTTCCGCGGGGACGTGGGACGTGAACATTTTTACTTGAGGGTTAAACATAAAAATGTGTCTTTGACAGTAAAGACACAGCAAAACAGACAGAGGTCATGTGGGAGATAAGAACGTGTATGTGGATTTATGAATTAAAAGTATGTACATCTCTATCCCTGTGTTTTTGTTTTCCCTTGACTCCTCACATGGGGCACCATTTTATGTACTATTATCCTCAACCCCGATGCACAATCACTACAATCTGTTCATTGCCTTCAACTGTCAATGAGCCTGTATCTTTCTCTCCCTGTTTATCTCTATATGGTTTTTTAAAATCTCTCTCTCTCATTCTCTCTTTCTCCCCTATGTCTCTGACACAGAAATATGTGCAGGATGTGCTTCGTGAGCAGCTGTCAGAGACTGTGTACCAGTGCCTGAAGGAGGAGGGAGGACACATCTACGTGTGTGGGGACGTGGGTATGGCCGGGGATGTCCTCAAGACCGTCCAGCAGATCATCAAACTGCAGGGAAACATGACACTGGAGGACGCTGGGTTCTACATCAGCAAACTCAGAGTAAGGACAATATGCTTCACTATACTGTACACTGTTAACTAACCAACCTGACAGACAAAACATACAAAGTAACTAAGTCATGCAATTTAGATTTGGACCTTGGCAGGTTCACTTTTTGAGATGACTGCACTCCTTATACCTACTTGTGGATGATTTTCAGAAAATGACAGACACATTCAGAATGTTGTTCAGTGGGATTCAAAAGAGAACTGAATGGAAGGCTCTTACATTAATGACTCAAAGAAAGAGAAACCAAAAACACAACTTTCAAAGATTTGAATAAGCAATTTTAAGACCACCAGACAACCAACTGTACAGACCATGCATACTGTACATAAAAGGGGTATATAATCAAACTAATTTCTAAAGAGCTGCCTGTAACAGAAAATAGGCAATTTATTGATCATCTAAGGAAAGCTTTTATCCAAGCCCTGGCCATAAAAATAAAAAATTCAAGGCAATGCTGTAGTGTACACTACACATCACTGTATACCTCTTTTCACCCATACACAAAAAAAATGTATGCACGCATGACTGTAAGTCGCTTTGGATAAAAGCGTCTGCTAAATGGCATATTATTATTATTATTATTCTCTCTGTCCACATGTCACCACACTGAATCAAGTGTATCTTCCTGTGGCCATCTAACCTCACTTTGTCTATTGTATCATTCTGTGCCCATCTTATCTCACAAATCTTATCATCTCTCCTCATAGGACGAGAACCGTTATCACGAGGACATCTTTGGTGTCACGCTGCGTACCTACGAGGTCACCAACCGGCTCCGTTCAGAATCCATCGCCTACATCGAGGAAAGCAAAAAGGACTCTGACGAGTGAGTCTTTAGAGTTTTCCCCCACAGCTTCCATTCTGTTCCCCTCTAGTTCTCTCACGGCGACCAACTGTCACCAGGACATCTTTGATGTCTTTACATGTTGTGCCATACTTGTAGGAGGGACCTGCAAAGCTGTAGATACACTGGAGATATAGCCTCTGGTCTGATTTATGACAGTTTTCAAAATGCAGAATGGGTAACCATAGAAATCAGTTGAAAAGGGCTCCAACTCAACTAACCGGATTGCAGTGTTAGCGAGGGGCTCTGTTAGGTTCTCCACTGCGTTTGTGCTTTTAAAGATAAGAGCCTCCTTTTGATCCATATACACTTGTCATAAGAGGAGTGGAGAATGAAGGCTGACTTGCACAATGCCTCATTTAAAAAGCTGCATAATAACGTATGGCGGTTTGTGTTGGCCAGCCACCATGGTTCCTGTGTGAAATGTCACTTGAATTTCTCAGTGTTGTGATCAAAACCCTTGTTCCTGAGTGAGATGGAGGGGTAATGCTTGTAACCTCTCTCTCGTTCTGTCTCTCGCTTGCTCGGTCTAATGCCTCTCCCTCTCTCTCTGTTTCTGTCAGGGTGTTCTGCTCGTAGAACCATAAGTGGGGCTTCCGGATCTTTCTGATGTGGACCAATTGGAAGGGCCGTATGCAGTAGTGGGGCAGGGAAATGAGTGACACTACAGCTGGTCGAGAATACTGTGCCAAGTTTTGTACTGTAAAATTTGATTTACAAAATATTTTTTGGTTTGTTTTTGTTTTTTTATATCAGTTCTGGTTCGTCATGGTCAGTCAGGCTCTGCACTTAGTCTGTGGCAACGTTTGACATATGTTATTTTCCAAGAACTTTGAGATGTTTTGTTAAATCGATTACTTTCTGATTTCATTATGCATCATAATGTGCACCCAGTATTATACCTGCCACTTTGTTGATGCATGAGCAAGATGAGAATATTAGTTAGTAAATATATTATACTGTTTGTTAGCTATTTAATGTTAGTCAAAACCTTTTGCTAAACTTTTATATTTGCAGGACTACTTCTGGTACCTGGAAACAAGGTCAAAATGCTTTGACTCGAGATTCAGTCTGAGTTCCATTCCCAACCAACTGATTCTGGTGCATTTCAGCGTATACAAGGCCAAACCCTTGTCAGTCAGAGCTGGTCTAGCCTGCTTTGGTGTGTATTGTTCATAACTGAGATTCCAGGTTTAAGTGCAGGCTCATTATTATAAAGAAATATAAAAAAATAAGGTTTTGTAAGAGTGTGGGAGAGCGAGAAAGGGAAGGAGAGAATGAAAGAGCGAGAGAACTAGATAGACAGGCTATGCTCGGTGTTGAAGACAGAGTAAGGAAAGGAGTGCAGTGAATAACAATTACCTGGATTGGTTAACCTATAACCACAACCTTCCGACCACACGGTCATCCAAAATTACATAAGTATTCAGACTCTCCTTGACAGTCCATCAAAATGCATCTGCTCCTCTTGTCAGCTTTCTCTGTTTCCAGCCTGCCTGTCAGAATAGCAGTTTTCTCCCCATTTTGTGGTCTGGTTTTACAACAGTAACTGCATATACAGTGGGGAGAACAAGTATTTGATAAACTGCCGATTTTGCAGGTGTTCCTACTTACAAAGCATGTAGAGGTCTGTCATTTTTATCATAGGTACACTTCAACTGTGAGAGACTGAATCTAAAACAAACATCCAGAAAATCACATTGTATGATTTTTAAGTAATTAATTTGCATTTTATTGCATGACATAAGTATTTGATCACCTACCAACCAGTAAGAATTCCGGCTCTCACAGACCTGTTAGTTTTTCTTTAAGAAGCCCTCCTGTTCTCCACTCATTACCTGTATTAACTGCACCTGTTTGAACTCGTTACCTGTATAAAAGACACCTGTCCACACACTCAATCAAACAGACTCCAACCTCTCCACAATGGCCAAGACCAGAGAGCTGTGTAAGGACATCAGGGATAAAATTGTAGACCTGCACAAGGCTGGGATGGGCTACAGGACAATAGGCAAGCAACTTGGTGAGAAGGCAACAACTGTTGGCGCAATTATTAGAAAATGGAAGAAGTTCAAGATGACGGTCAATCAACCTCGGTCTGGGGCTCCATGCAAGATCTCACCTCGTGGGGCATCAATGATCATGAGGAAGGTGAGGGATGAGCCCAGAACTACACGGCAGGACCTGGTCAATGACCTGAAGAGAGCTGGGACCACAGTCTCAAAGAAAACCATTAGTAACACACTACGCCGTCATGGATTAAAATCCTGCAGCGCACACAAGGTCCCCCTGCTCAAGCCAGCGCATGTCCAGGCCCGTCTGAAGTTTGCCAATGACCATCTGGATGATCCAGAGGAGGAATGGGAGAAGGTCATGTGGTCTGATGAGACAAAAATATAGCTTTTTGGTCTAAACTCCACTCGCCGTGTTTGGAGGAAGAAGAAGGATGAGTACAACCCCAAGAACACCATCCCAACCGTGAAGCATGGAGGTGGAAACATAATTCTTTGGGGATGCTTTTCTGCAAAGGGGACAGGACGACTGCACGTATTGAGGGGAGGATGGATGGGGCCATGTATCACGAGATCTTGGCCAACAACCTCCTTCCCTCAGTAAGAGCATTGAAGATGGGTCGTGGCTGGGTCTTCCAGCATGACAACGACCCGAAACACACAGCCAGGGCAACTAAGGAGTGGCTCCGTAAGAAGCATCTCAAGGTCCTGGAGTGGCCTAGCCAGTCTCCAGACCTGAACCCAATAGAAAATCTTTGGAGGGAGCTGAAAGTCTGAATTGCCCAGCGGCAGCCCCGAAACCTGAAGGATCTGGAGAAGGTCTGTATGGAGGAGTGGGCCAAAATCCCTGCTGCAGTGTGTGCAAACCTGGTCAAGACCTACAGGAAACGTATGATCTCTGTAATTGCAAACTAAGGTTTCTGTACCAAATATTAAGTTCTGCTTTTCTGATGTATCAAATACTTATGTCATGCAATAAAAAGCAAATTATTTACTTAAAAATCATACAATGTGATTTTCTGGATTTTTGTCTCTCACAGTTGAAGTGTACCTATGATGAAAATTACAGACCTCTACATGCTTTGTAAGTAGGAAAACCTGCAAAATCGGCAGTGTATCAAATACTTGTTCTCCCCACTGTAGATGTGGATGAAAGCCATTGAAATGTTTGAAATGTCATGCCATGGGAAAGCCTATGCATGTGTATTTCCTGTATACATTCTCATAACCAATATTTAAGTATATTACACACAAAAACAACTGTGTATAATCTAGAGGGCTCTGCAGCTTATAAATGGTATACAATATTATCAAGGGCCTTCCTATTTAATCACCAAATGCTGATGTATTGAAAGTACTTTCCATAGTATTTACAATGGGAACAGAGCAAGGAAAGGATTCATGATTTCAAATGAATCAAGAGGTTGGGTGTTGGGTTGCTATACTTTGCTGGTTCTCCTTGACCAACCATTACCATATCCTTGCGATCTCTGTTTTTACCATCATTATAACCTTCCATGTAACCAGAGTTTTATATATGGCTACGTGTATGTAACTATCCATGTAAAGAAACCCTGCAGTGTCTGTCTTATCCCCATGTCATCAGATCTGGATTAAGGGCAGATTGGCGTAAATCTCAAATAGTAGAAATCTCGAATGGCAGAAATCTCATATTGACATCAATGCATGAGTAGATGAGTGTTGCTTTATGGTTTTATTATTCCTTCATGTCTCTTTCTGTGTGTGTGTCTCTCTTTCTCTCTCACTCAGTAACTCTAGCCCTCTTTCTCTCTGCCACCACCTCTCACTGCCTGCCCACATGTCTGGTGATGCTGCCACAGCTCCCCCTCTCCTCACTGAGACCTGACACCTGTCTGAAGGTCTGTCAAGTGCTGTTTGTGTGCGTCCATGAATGCTTGGTGATAACCACTACAAAATACTAAAGTACTTTTGCGAAAACAAAATGTATGTGTCTGCATGTATTCTCCATTCACTGTTACCATCCACTTTTACCTTCACATGCTGTTTGCCTTTGTTGAGAATTAAATGAACCCTCCCTCTCTGTCCCTGCACACACACCAACCTTGAACGCTACAGCACGTGTGCCCTCTGCAAACCCAAACAATTCTGTTTGCATTTTCAAGATCAAGAAATAGATCATAGGTCATTGCTTTTGGTTGTTGTCATGGCAATTCAACTATGTTGAGTTTACTTAATCATAAAGTAAGGTAAAGGATGATATCTTAATTAAAACGATATGTCTATTGCTGATGGCTTTTCAGCGCAAGCTTGTGTCAAAGCACTGTCTTTACTTTGTTTCCCACTTTTCACTGAGCATCATATGAAGGCCATGCATTTACAGGGCTGCTCTGAGTCATGTTTCCATTCTAAACATGTCATTGACATTTGTGATAAACATTTCCAATGGTCACCAACTCCGCAGTAACCTGTGGCTTTTCTTTCTTAAGTACTTCCTTTGTTTCCAAACTAAAATGGCCGCCAGCATGATTGAAACGTAATGGATTTCTGTGTTCTGTCTCTCTGCTACTTACTGGCGCATATAGAGTACGTTTTTAATGGGGAACTTTTTGGGGGGGGGGAATAGGCAAACCTGTTAATTGTTCCTCTTGCTGAATGTTTTCTTCCACATTAATTTGTTTAAGCAGGTTTTGGGGGATTTGGAATGAGGGCTGCTAAAACTCTTGATGTAAAATGTGCAACGAAAAAAAACAACTATAAATATAGCATATACTAAGACAAAGAAACAGAACTATTTGAACTAACTTTTTCTAAGAATGTATTTTGATGATATAAATAGGTATTATTATTATTATTATTATTATTATTATTATTATTATTATTATGTATCTTCTGCTTGGTAAAAATAACCCATAAGAAAACAAACAAGAACTACAGTGGTCTCCCTGATATCCTTTAGGCACGGGAAAAACCGCAGCACCAGCTGAATGCATGATGTACTGTACCTATGTGTCCTCTTTTAAAAAAGCTCTGTCTACCTACCAGCACTGTGTCACTCAGTACGACTGTGACTCCGTCCATCCATACAGTGTGATGGGAGAGACTGTTGATGTTCTCAAGGGGTTTCTGTGTTTGTATTGCTGCTGCTAAACTCCAACAACCCAAACAGCCTCTGCTATATGCTCCTTGGTGTGGAATTTATCAACCTAGATGGTTTCCATTTTCATGCATACTGCAAGGAACTTTGCATTTACTTAATAAAAAAAACCTTTACAGTATATGTCAATACTGTGTTTGTGTTTTCTTATGTGTTTAAACTAGTGTCATGGGATCTTAAATGAGTGGGATGTAGGTAGTGGAATTTAAGGTCAGCTTGGATTGTTGAGTGTTGCCTGCGCTCAGGCAGTTTCAAAGATTTAAGGAGGTATAGGAGATGTATTGTGTACACTCCATGTCCTGTGCCTTTTGCTGCATTGAAATGATTATAATTACTGCAAACAAGCCAGCTCTGTGCGCTTCCTGCTCTTGTTGTCATTCTCAAAGCCTTCACAACAGGGTAGGGACTCTGGTACAATACGGGCACTGAGATGCGAAGTGTAGGCAGTGGCACTCAGCTAGAGACAATCCAGCACCATGGTAACCTAACAACAAAGTAAATCAGTCAAACATGAAACCAGCACCCGTGTCCTCAGCCTCCTGTGGATTGGTGGGTGTGAGCCAGAGTGAAAAGCCCACAACTTCCTAATTAGCTGAATAGCTTGCCAGTCAATAGTTTTTACGAGATTGAGCAATACATGTTGGGGCAGCAGCCAAGAAGTTCACTGCACTGATTTCACCCTCAGTCACATATACCATTCTAACACATCTTAGATTTACATCGGCACACTCCAACTAGCAAAACTACTTGTGAAAGCTTACAAGCACCAAAATATATTGGGTGGAAGACAAGCCGAGTCCGTTGTGTTGGAACAATGGTAGTTGGGAAGAAGTTGGCCAAAGAGTCCCTGCTGCCGTCTGTTCTGGAGGATGATGACGCAGAGATGGAGAGTGAGAGAACGCAACTGGGTGGGATAGGAAGCCGACCACCCAGCAGACCCAGGAAAGCTTTCAGTAGGGGAAGCGTCGACATACAGGTAGATGGGCAAATGGATCTGACTTGAGAGATAATAGTTTGAGGATATAGATTTGGTAGTGTGTCACTGAAAAACATTTTTTGTCACTTGTCTTTTACTTTTTTCAATATCCACTTTGAGGGACACAGTCCTACTGGTTTTCTTGATCAGCCTCTGATTAAAATGCATGAATAAATACCAGCATACTACAGCTCTCAAGAGTTTGGGTTATGCAGCCCTGTACTTACAGTACATCTGTAGTACAGGGATGTCTCCACTATCATTCTAAAACCAGCTGCTACAGTATGATCAGTGTCAATTCTTTGAGCCTCAGCCACACTCTCTCTCTCCCACTCCCTGCTGCAGACAGTGACCCGGTCAGGGTCCGGCCGTCACTCCAGCCCTGAGGGGGAGGTGTCAGACAGGGGTGAGAGAAAGGAGGAGAAGGAAGAAGAGGGCAGTGGAGGCGGAGGTTGCGATGGAGACACACAGGAGAGGGGGAAGGAATGTGTCATCACAGCTTCAGACGAGGACTATGACACAGACTTGGAGCTGGGAGGTAGGTAGCACATCGTAGCGCTGCGAGTTCTTAATAAAAGAGAGAACGAGAGAAAGGTGGGTGAATCACAAGTTCTGATAAAGGGTGTAAGAGAGCTAAGGGGCAGAGCGTGTGGTTTGCCACTGTCTCTTGTCTCGGGGGAAGAGAAATGGCTAACTGATGAGTCGTGTTTGACATTAACCGTTTCATCTCTGATAGATCATCAGACTTTCACATGCTTTTTCTCTTTGTATCCCTCTCGCTCTCTCTCTAGGAAGTCGTCGTTAACAATTTCATAGAAAGAACCCTCATCTTATTTCTGATCATTTGATCATATTTAGATCATGCTTTGAACATGAGCAACTGTCCCAATAAATCTCTCTCTATCCATCACCCCCCCCCCCCTCCGCTTTTCCTCCTGATTAGTTGAAGGGATGGCAGAAACAAACACCTACACATAGAGATTTCTGTTCTGCATCTTAATGACTTCATCTAGGCTTTGTAGTAAGGCCTCTTTCACCATAAGTGAAGGCCATCTGGTACATGAATGAGCTAGTACCCACTACCCAGTCCCCAGACGTGGTGAAATCAACCGCAAGGATACTTTAACGACCAAAGTCACATTGACAGCTTAGACCGTCTCAGAGGGATATGTAGAGATGCCAAGTCCTTTTACTTGTTTTGATAGTGAGTGGCTCTGATGGAGAAACGTGTGGCTGGTTCAGACCTGGGTTCAAATACTATTTGAAATCGTTCAAATACTTTGAGCGTTTGATTTAGTCTGTCTGATGTGCTCAGTGGACGGGGTTTGCTGTGTTGGGACTATTCTATTGGTTCCATTTTCAAGATGGCGCCGTACTGTATGGCTGCCGTCTTGTGAGCTCTAACCCAATTATTATTTTTATTTTGGTGTTTATCTTTATTTATTTTGCACGGAATGTATCCATTATCATTTATTATGCTCGACAAGAGCTTTTGAACATCACGTTACCAACCTCAATTCTGGCTTCAACTTCCACTTCGACTCATCTGCCCTGTGCTCTTTCTGTAATTCAAGAGGAAACGCCAGCAAAAAAGAAACAAGAGAGGGAGAGCACTGGCGAGATTAAGGCGAAG
Organism: Coregonus lavaretus; assembly: GCF_964263955.1. Taxonomy (NCBI): domain Eukaryota; kingdom Metazoa; phylum Chordata; class Actinopteri; order Salmoniformes; family Salmonidae; genus Coregonus; species Coregonus lavaretus. The sequence goes on along the minus strand of NC_140001.1, from coordinate 43,171,257 downwards.
GGGAAAACCGGCCACCTCTTCCCTCCATTTTATTGGCCAGTGTATAGTTTCTTGATAATATGATGGATGACCTCCGATCGAGGTTTTGCTATCAACGGGACTCTCGTAACTGCAATACTCTCTGCCATTCTAAAGCATTGCTTTCGGACAAGATACCCCCCAAGGCAATCCAATTCGATGAATTCTCCATTCACCGAGCAGAGGACATTGCATTCAGGGAAATCGAGAGGGGGAGGGGTGTGCCGCTTCATCAACAGCAAATGTTGTGCTGACTCTAGCGTCTCTTGACACATTGTTCACCCGTCTTGGAATACCTGATGGTCAAATGCCGACCCTTCTACCTTCCGAGAGAGTTTTCAGCTGTTATCGTGATTGCTGTAAATATTCCACCTCAGGACAAGAAAAACAACAAGCTAGTACTTAATGAACTGTATGAGGCTATAAACAATCAGGAAACCTTACCCCGGAGGCTGCTTTCCTTGTTGCCTGTGAATTTAATTCTGCGTCATTAAGACACAATGCCCAACTTCCATGAACACATCACCTTCGCCACTAGGGGGCGATAAAGTCACCCTTTGGCAAAGCAGATCATATACTCTTGCTTCCTGTCTACAAGCAGAAGCTCAAACAGGAAGCACCCGTGATGCACTCTGTTGAGAAATGGCCCTCCGAATCGGATGCTATGCTACAAGACTGCTTTGCTAGCGCTGACTGGAATATGTTCTGGGACTCCACCAATAGCATCGACTAGCTAACCACCGCCGTCACCGGCTTCATTAGGAAATGCATCGCCAACGTCATCCCCACAGTGAAGGTTCGCCGCATCCCCAATCAAAAGCCCTGGATTAACACTGAGGTTGGCGCTAAGCTAAAAGACAGGGCTACCACACACAGGGCTATTTCAGCAAACCCCGAGGCTACGGCTGAGGACAGGAACAAGTACAAGAAGTCCCGCTGCGACCTCCGCAGAGACATCAAACAAGCAAAAGGACAATATAGGAACAAGGTAGAATCCTATTACACAGGCTCAAATGCCCAACGCATGTGACAGTCTACAGTCCATTACGGATTATAAAGGAAGACCCAGCCTTGATCTGCCCAACGATGCCTCTCTACCAGACGAACTCAATGCATTTTATGCACGCTTTGACAAAAACAACACAGAGCCATGCATCTGGGCCCCCGCTGACCCAGGGGACTGGGTGATCTCGCTCTCCGAGGCCGACATGAGTAATGTTTTTAATCAGGTCAACACTTGTAAGGCCTCGGGGCCGGACGGTATTACAGGGCACGTTCTCAGAGCATGCGCAGAACAGCTGGTAGGCATATTCACGATCATTTTCAACCTCTCCTTGTCCCAGTCTGTGATCCCCACATCTCAAGCTGACCACCATCATTCCTGTTCCCAAGAACTCTAAGGCTACCTGCCACAATGACTACCGCCCTGAAGTGCTTTGAAAGGTTGGTTATGGCACAATCAACAACAATCATCCTAGACACCCTAGACTCACTCCAATTTGCATACCGTGCCAACAGATCCATAGACTAAGCAATCTCAATTGCACTCCACACTGCCCTCACCCACCTAGATAAGAGGAATACCCATGTGAGAATGCTATTAATTGACTACAGCACAGTCCCCTCCAAACTCGTAAACTAGCTTGGGACCCTGGGACTGAACACCTCCCTCTGCAACTGGATCCTGGACTGTGATGAGGTGGTGTTGAAGGAGTCAGGCGCAGGAGGGTAAATCACATAATAACAGGCTTTAATCCGCAAAATACAGGGTTACGCAGAAATGCGTCAAACACACTCCAGGGCACAAAATAGGTGCACTGGAAAAATACAAGGCACACAGGAAAATACTCCCGTTGAACAAAATACATGCGCTCCACCGAGCTTCACTAACTTTCACAATAAACAATCAACCACAAGGACAAGGGGGCATTGGGAACACTTATACACAGACTAATTAGGGGATTAGAACCAGGTGTGTGTGATAACGAGACAAGACAATTGTGATGATGATTGGGGCGGCAGTGGTTAGTACTCCGGTGATGACGAACGCCGAAGCCTGCCCGAACAAGGAGGGGAGGCAGCCTCGGCCGAAGTCGTGACAGTACCCCCCTCCCCCCCGACAGGGACGGCCAGGAGGATGCGGAGCAGGGCGAGCCAGATGGCGACGGTGGAAATCCCGCAACAGGGAGGGAATCGAGGATATCCGGACCGTACCCCTCCCTCCCACTCCACGAGGTACTGAAGGCCCCCCACCCGACGCCTCGAATCCAGGATGGCACGGACAGAGTCCCCCGGGGCCCCCTCGATGTCCAGAGGAGGTGGAGGAACCTCCCGCACCTCAGACTCCTGGAGCGGACCAACCACCACCGGCCTGAGGAGAGACACATGAAACGAGGGGTTAATACGGTAATCTGGGGGAAGTAACAACCTATACGTAACCTAGTTGATTCTCCTCAGGACTTTGAACGGCCCCACAAACCGTGGGATCAGCTTCCGGCAGGGCAGGCAGAGGGGCAAATTCCGGGTCGAGAGCCAGACCCGATCCCCCGGTATGAAGACCGGGGCCTCACTGCGGTGACGGTCAGCGTTGGCCTTCTGACGACGCACGGCACGCTGGAGGTGAGCCACGGTGCCAGAACCGGTTGGTAACCTAAAACACATTGGAATGGTGTTAGGTTAGTAGAGGAGTGGCGGAGAGAGTTCTGGGCATATTCTGCCCATGGCAAGAACACCGACCACTCCCCCGGCCAGTCCTGGCAGTAGGACCGCAGGAACCTACCCACATCCTGATTTACTCGTTCCACCTGCCCATTTGACTCGGGGTGAAACCCAGAGGTCAGGCTGACCGAGACCCCCAGACGTTCCATGAACACCTTCCAAACCTTGGACGTGAACTGGGGACCTCGGTCGGACACAATATCCTCTGACACCCCGTAGTGCCAGAAGACGTGAGTAAACAGGGCCTCTGCAGAATAGGGCCCACCTGGCCTGGCGAGGATTCAGCCTCCTCGCTGCCCAGATGTACTCCAGGTTACAGTGGTCAGTCCAGACGAGGAAAGGGTGTTTCGCCCCTTCGAACCAATGCCTCAGCTCCTGATCACCGTCGTAGTTCTGCTCCGCCAGGCTGAGCTTCTTAGAGAAGAAGGCACAGGGGCGGAGCTTGGGTAGCGTGCTCGAGCGTTGAGACAGGACAGCTCCTATCCCAACCTCGGACGCATCCACCTCCACTACAAATGGTAGTGATGAATCGGGGTGGGCCAGTACTGGGGCTGAGGTGAACAGACCCCGCAGTTTGCTGAAGGCCAGGTCAGCCTCAGCAGACCAGCGGAGCAGGGACGGCCCACCCTTCAACAGGGAGGTAATGGGAGCTGTGACCTTGCCAAAGCCCTGGATAAACCTCAGATAGTAGTTGGCAAAGCCAAGGAAGCGCTGCACCTCCTTAACCGTGGTTGGAGTCGGCCAATTACGCATGGCTGAAATGCAATCTCCCTCCATCTCCACACCTGAGGTGGAAATGCGGTATCCAGGGAAGGAGACGGACTGCTGGAAAAACATACACTTCTCTGCCTTAGCATAAAGGTCATTTTCCAACAGTCGGGCCAGCACCTTGCGAACCAGGGACACATGCTCGGCGCGCGTAACGGAATACACCAGGATGTCATCGATGTAGACCACTACACCATGACCAAGCATGTCCCGAAACACCTAGTTCACAAAGGACTGGAAAACTGAGGGAGCATTCATTAAACCATAGGGCATCACCAGGTATTCATAATGCCCGTGGTTGTACTAAATGCTGTCTTCCATTCATCTTCCTCTCGGATATCGCACCAGGTTGTACGCACTCCTGAGATCTAATTTGGTGAAGAAGCGCGCCCCATGCATTGATTCAATCACTGAAGGAATGAGGGGGAGAGGATAACTAAATGTTATCGTCTCCCTGTTCAGTGGTCGATAATCAATGCACGGGCGCAGACCTCCGTCCCACATATGTTTCCATAGCCACCGTTTCAACCTGTGACAGGGGGTATATATGACTCCTGGGAGGTACAGCGTCTACCCAGAGGTTTATCGCGCAATCCCCCGCCCGATGAGGTGGTCATTTAGTCGCCTGCGTTTTAGAGAACGCTTGCGCCAGATCGAGGTATTCAGGGGAATGCGCACGGTGGAGGTACTGTCTGGACTTTCCACCGTGGTTGCACCAACGGAAAGATCTAGACACCTACCCTGACACTCTCGCGACCACCCCGTGAGAGCCCTCTGCGGCCATGAGAAGGTGGGGTTGTGGAGTGCTAGCCAAGGGATACCTTATACCACAGGGAAAGCAGGAGATTCAATAATCAAAAAAATAACCTGCTCACAATTAGTCTACTGGGTGATCATGGTGACTGGTATCGTGACTTCCGTAACAAACCCGGACCCTATTGGTCGACTATCGAGTACTCTGATGGGGAGTGGAATGGATAGGGGAACCAATGAAAAGCCTTGACGGCGTGCGAATGCCCTGTCCATAAAGTTCCCAGCTGTGCTTGAATCGACTAGCGCCTTACACTGGGGAACTACCATGTGATCGGGAAAGTGGATAGGTAGGGTACAGTGAGCAACAGAGGGCTCTGAACAAGTGTGGGTGTTCGATACCCGGGGTGATGCGTGAGTGCCCTGCCTGCCGCCTCCAGTCCCAAAAGAACGTTGACTATGACATGTGGTGTACTGTCCCTTCGTGCCACCAGAGTGGCACTGTCGCTATCCTCCTCCGCTGTCTCGGCTAGCGGCTCCACCCAGCTCCATCTGCTCGGGATCCGAGTCGTCCGGGGTGGAAACGGGCAGACCCCTTCCAGGACGTCCTCTGGCTGCCAGCAGGTTGTCCAATCGAATGGCCATGTCCACCAGTTTATTAAACGACAACATGGTGTCCCGGCAATCTAGCTCCCGTCAGACGTCCTCGCGCAGATGGCACCGGAATTGGTCGATCAGGGCCCGCTCGTTCCACCCGGACCCCGCTACCAGCGTCCGAAACTCCAAATGCGAAGTCCTGCGCGGTCCTCGTCCCCTGCCTCAGGTGGACCAGTCGCTCACCCGCCTCTCGACCCTCGGGCGGGTGATCGAAGACCGCCCGAAAGAGGCGAGCGAACTCCCTGTAGTCCTCCAATGCGGCTCCTCCTTCGTTCCACACCACGTTGGCCCACTCCAGGGCTTTCCCACAGAGGCAGGAAACGAGGACGTACACCTTCTCCTGCTCCGATGGTTCCGGCCTGATGCTGGCGAAGTAAAGCTCCAATTGGAGGAGGAATCCCTGGCACAGCACCGCCGTCCCATCAAACGCCCGTGGTCGGGATATCTGGATCCCTCCGGATGCTGGGGTGTAGGTGGCTGGATCCGGTTGGCCAGCTGGTCTCGACAGATCTGAAGAACCCGATCCATCGCTTCCCCCAAGCTGGCAAGCATCGTGGAATGCTCCTGGACCCGTGCCACGACACCAGGCATGCGCTCTTCTCCTGCTGACTCCATGAAAGCGGGTGGGTGATTATGTGATGAGGTGGTGTTGAAGGAGTCAGGCGCAGGAGGGTAAATCACAGAATAACAGGCTTTAATCTGCAAAGTACAGGGTTACGCAGAAATGCGTCAAAAACACAAGGCACACGGGAAAATACTCCCGTCAAACAAAATACACGCTCTCCACCAAGCTTCACTAACCTTCACAATAAACAATCACCCACAAGGACAAGGGGGCAGAGGGAATACTTATACACTGACTAATTAAGGGATTAGAACCAGGTGTGTGTAATAACGAGACAAGACAATTGTGATGATGATTGGGGCGGCAGTGGTTAGTACTCCGGTGACGATGAACGCCGAAGCCTGACGGAACAAGGAGGGGAGGCAGCCTCGGCCGAAGTCGTGACATGGACTTTCTAATGGGCCGACCCCAGTTGGTGAGGGTAGGCAACCTCACCTCCGCCATACTGACCCTCAACACGGGGGCCCCACAGGGGTGTGTGCTTTGTCCCCTCCTGTACTACCTGTTCACCCATGCCTGCATGGCCAAGCATGAATCCAACACCATCATCAAGTTTGCTGATGACACAACGGTGGTAGGCCTGATCACCGGCGACAATGAGACAGCCTACAGGGAGGAGGTCAGTGACCTGGCAGAGTGGTGCCAGGACAACAACCGCTCCCTCAATGTCAGTAAGACCAAGGAGCTGATTGTGGACTACAGGAAATGGGGGGGCAGGGACTGCAGTGGAGCGGGTCGAGAGCTTCAAGTTCCTCGGTGTCCAAATCACTAAGGACTTAAAATGGTCCACACTTATGCAAACAGTGCTCAGGAGGTTGAAAATATTTGACATGGGCCTTCAAATCCTCAAAAAGTTGCACCATTGAGAGCATCTTGACTGGCTGCATCACTGCTTGGTATGGCAACTGCACCGCCCTTGATTGCATGGCGCTACAGATGGTTGTGCGGACAGCCCAGTACATTACTGTGGCCGAGCTCCCTGCTATCCAGGACCACTATAACAGTCGGTGTGAAAGGAAGGCCCGGGAAATTGTTGAAGACTCCAACCACCCAAGCCATAGACTGTTCTCACTGCTTCCGCACAGCAAGCGGTACCGGAGCAACAAGTCTGACACCAACAGGCTCCTGAACAGCTTCTGTCCCCAAGCCATAAGACTGCTAAATAGAAAACAAAATGGCTACACAGACTATCTGCATTGACCCTTCTATTTAATTTTGTATTTTTGCACTGACTCTATGCACACTCACATACTCTACACACTCACTCACACTGACACTCCAACACACACACACACACACACACACACAATTCATTTGCTCACACACTCACATAGAAACATCATATGCACTGCTGCTACTCTGTTTATCATACATCCTGATGCCTAGCCACCTTACCCCTATACATATCTACCCCTACCACTCCAATATCCCTGTACATTATAAATATGGTATTGGCACTGACCCTGGAACTGACCCTGTATATAGCTTACTTACTTTCTTCTATTTCTCATGTGTTTTTGTTCTACTTAAAACTTGAAACATTGTGTCAGGCAAGTTCATTCAAGCCCAGCTAAGGTACTTGAAAGGATTTCAAACAGTATTTGAACTCATGTCTTGTGTCTGCTTGGTTCTGTTGCAGATGTGAGGGAGGCATATGACCCGACGGGCCAGACTCGGTACAGGGAGGCGTGTAGAATGTACAACGTAGTCCCTGTATCCTATTTCCTGAGACAGATGGGCAACACTGAGCTGACCATGATGCACCATGGCCTAGGGCCTCAGGTAAGACTGACCAGGCCAGTGCTCTGTTTGAATAATGCAAAAATGTTCCCTTCCACGGTCTCTCCCTCATGCCCTCTCATGGTCTCCTCCTCCAATGAGCTTTGAGAGGGAAGCAAGGAATTGAGGAAACAAGGATGGAGGAAGCAAGGATTTTACATAATGAATTGACCAGTGCCCTGTTTGAATAATGTAAACATGTTCCCTTCCCTTCCTTCTCCTTCCTTACTGATTAGGTTAATTTTAAGTGATTATTGATCTTACAGAATGTTTAAGGGTGAAAGGAGGGTTTCCATCAATCCAATCAGATCAGATCAGTAATGAGGAATGGATGGAGGGGAGAGTGGATTCAGTTACTCTTTCCTTAACTCTGTATCATGAAGGCTACATAACACAAGCATATACAGTATATATGACATAATACGTTCCAGGGTTACAGGTCAGCTTTTGACGATTGACTTTAGGCTACATAGTGATGAGAAAAACAGTATTTGGTTGAACTGATTGTCTAGATTAACACTAGCCAACTAGTTTACCTATATAATGTTCTGTGTCATACTGTAACTGAAGTCAGTTGTCAGGACAACAGTTATGAACTTTGCTGTGTCATTATCCTGACAGAATGATTAAGCCTTTACAATGGAAGATTCAAGTGAAACGTTACCTTGCATCTGCAAAAGCTGTGCACTTAAAACAGCTCTGAAACAGCGCTGGAAAACCACAGTAGCCAGCCATATGCTTGTTATCTAATTGCCAAGTAGATAGTCTTATCCACAGCAATATGTTCTGGATACTGTTTAACACCAAATCTACTGATACGGCTGGCTGACTGGAGCCTAAAGCTAAGGTAAAACGCATCTTTCAAATCATCTGCACAGCCTTGTACTCTCTCTTTAGCCAGACAAAACAATCATTTCTTAGACTGTCTCATTCCCTGAATCCACACCTCCCTCCATGTGACCTCTGTTTGCTTCATTAGTCTAAACCATGGAGCATCTCTTTTATTATTAAACCGTGCAACTAAAGCCTAGTGGATACGAGAGGGCCTTTCTATAAAGAACAAGGTCATTCTGGCACCCATTAGATGGGTGAGGTGTTTTCATAATAGGTACCTGGTAAAAGAGGAAAAAAACCACACAGACAGGCACACACGTGGTCTCGAGAGCACATCCTCCTCTCTTCATAAAAAAAGAGGGGGGAAAAAACCCAACAGGAGACGAAAGAGAGAGAAAAAGAGAAAAGAGAGATAGAAACAAACTAAATAGTCTTTGTGTGAAATGTGTTCGGTAGGGCACCAAAGCGCTGGCGGTTTCCTTGGTAACCAACACTTCCCTCCTGAAGCTGAACCTCAGGGATAATTGGATGGAAGGGACTGGCGGGGCTGCCATGGCCGAGATGTTAAAGGAGAACTGTTACATCACAGGTGGGCACTCCTCCAACCTCCGCTCCGGGACCCAGGGGGCTCAGGGAGGTGGCGGTGCCACCCACACCCCCTGCCATCCTTGTCGTGCCTCGACACCTAGGGACCTATTTAACATTCAGTCAGTGTCTAGATAGCAGCTAGCTCCGTACACAGTTCATGATCCAAGGGAGGAGAGTGAGAGGAGAGTGAGGGTTGTTATTTTTACATAAAGAGGTGGTTAAGGCCCTTAAGGATCTACCTGCTGACATTCATTCTCTCTCAGCAGTCGATATGTCAGATTGTTTCACTGCTGAGTGTGTCATTATATCCACCACCACAATTCCAATGGTCCTATTTCAGAACTAATAACTGTCATTCACAATGCCTTAATGGCACTGCTATTAGAATAATAGGTTAACTGCTGCCAACGAAAGTGGAAAGTGGAAAGTGATGCTTTAAGATTGTATCTCACCTGAACAAAGCCGGCAGATATATCATTGGATTACATTAGATTTTAAACATTGTAGCTTTGATGAGAGGACAAATTGGTTTCAACAAATGCAAATCAATTGAATAATCTTTATAAAGTGTCAGGCAGACAACATTACAACAGGATGAATACATTAACGACAACCTATACCATAAAAGAGGACAGGACAGATACTCACAAACAACAACAGACAGCTCAACCTTCTGCTCTACTCTAACCCTGTATGACCTCCGACCTCTCTGTGACCTCTGTGTGTCTCCCTCTCAGAGGTGGACCTGGGGGAGAACAGGCTGGGGGAGTGTGGTGCCCAGGCCCTGTCCAGTATGCTGATGGAGAACACCACACTGGTCTCACTCGGCCTGTCCGGGAACGAGCTGGCTGACCGGGCCGCACAACACCTGGCCCAGACCCTGACCTCCAACACCAAGCTGGAGACCCTAGACCTCAGTCACAACACCATAGGAGATGCAGCAGGTAGGGTTTGGGTACAGTATGTGTGTGTGTGTGTGTGTGTGTGTGTGTGTGTGTGTGTGTGTGTGTGTGTGTGTGTGTGTGTGTGACCTTAGCCACAACATGACGGCAGACACAGCTGGTACACTAGGGTTGTAGTAGTGTGTCTATCTAACCCATACCCTGGACTTAACCTTCAACATATAGTACAGTAGGGGTTGGATACCCTGGGCATGAAGGGGATGAAGAGGTGACAGAGAGGGAAAGAGTTTGGGTAGGGTACCCACCTCAGCCACAACACCATGGGAGACACAGCATTTAATAGTTGTGTGTCTTGGGTTGGGTGAGTTGGTAATTGGAGAGGAACTGTGCATTTATAATTAGAACAGTAGTGGTCTGAGAACAGAGCTTTGAGAAACACCCAACAAATGTTGTAAAGAACATACCCAGCCATAACCTTTGTCTTAAGATGTCTCAAGACATCTTGAAACATAAAGTTGGGCTGTTTCGAGACACTTTGAAAGAGCTAAACAAATTCCAATATAGGCCCTAACCAACATGACATCTTCCTATTTTTGGATGAGGAATTATTTTCCATTAAAGAAGTTCATGTCCTTGAGAGTCTCACAGAAATTACAGTTATTTTTCTAAAGAATACTGGATAACAGCCTCCACTCCACAGTCACCTCTGGTACGGTTCACAGCACTTGGCTGTTAGATAAACAAATTCATGTAATCCACTATAACTCACAACCAAAAGTGAATCACTTCAATTTCAAGCTCTAAATTTCCTAATCAATTGCTCAAATGTATCAGTGTATCGCTATCCAGTGGGGCGTAGAAAACATCCACTGTTTCTCAGCCTTAATAACATATTTTCCAGACAACTGAAAAGACTGCAGCCAGTGAGTTTATGAAACACACAGATACACATTCACACAGATACACATACACACAGATACACATACACACAGATACACACTGGTGGTGACATACTGATGCAGAGCAGCTAGGGACAGACCACAGATTTTGTAGCAGATTGTGGCATTCCTTCATTATAAGCTCACTCAATTGGTTGTGGATGAGATTTGTGATGAAAACCCTTACCTGACGCAGAGTAAATGACAAAACCAGACCGTGGGGCTTCAGAAAAGGTCTGAGGAATTAAAACTGAGACAATTGCTATGTCTAAGGAAGGGGAGAGGAACCAACCCAAGCGAAAACAAAAGTATATTTTAATATATTATAAGTATACTAAAGTATACTTAAATATACAAAAAATTCAAATATTATACTTCACATAAGATATGTATTTTTCTAGTATATCTGAAGTATACTATAAATATGCTATCATCACACTTCAATACACTTATTAAAAGTGTACTTTAAATTAATTGTTTTTCAGTCTAAGTATACTATCATTAAACTTAAACACACTCATTAAAACTGTACTTCAATTTCAAACACTTTCATTGTAAGTTAGTATATTCATTCAAAATACACTTGGAGTTGAAGCATTACTTTTTTTTATGAAACTCTGTGAGTGATCAAGTACACTAAGTATAAAGTGCCTTGCAAAAGTATTCATACCACCTTGGATTCCTTCACATTTTATTGCGTTACAAAGTGGGGTTAAAATTGATTTGTGTCATTTTCTGTCAACAATGAACTCAAAATATTCTTCAATGTCAAAGTGGAAGTAAAATAATAAAAAATAAGATTAATAAAAATGTGATAACTAAAATATACAGTGAGGGAAAAAAGTATTTGACCCCCTGCTGATTTTGTACGTTTGCCCACTGACAAAGAAATGATCAGTCTATAATTTTAATGGTATGTTTATTTGAACAGTGAGAGACAGAATAACAACAACAAAATCCAGAAAAAAGCATGTCAAAAAATGTATACATTGATTTGCATTTTAATGAGGGAAATAAGTATTTGATCTTAAAGGGAGTGCTCCTAATCTCAGCTTGTTACCTGTATAAAAGACACCTGTCCACAGAAGCAATCAATCAATCAGATTCCAAACTCTCCACCATGGCCAAGACCAAAGAGCTCTCCAAGGATGTCAGGGACAAGATTGTAGACCTACACAAGGCTGGAATGGGCTACAAGACCATCGTCAAGCAGCTTGGTGAGAAGGTGACAACAGTTGGTGCAATTATTCGCAAATGGAAGAAACACAAAAGAACTGTCAATCTCCCTCTGCCTGGGGCTCCATGCAAGATCTCACCTCGTGGAGTTGCAATGATCATGAGAACGGTGAGGAATCAGCCCAGAACTACACGGGAGGATCTTGTCAATGATCTCAAGGCAGCTGGGACCATAGTCACCAAGAAAACAACTGGTAACACACTACGCCGTGAAGGACTGAAATCCTGCAGCGCCCGCAAGGTCCCCCTGCTCAAGAAAGCACATATACAGGCCCGTCTGAAGTTTGCCAATGAACATCTGAATGATTCAGAGGAGAACTGGGTGAAAGTGTTGTGGTCAGATGAGACCAAAATCGAGCTCTTTGGCATCAACTCAACTCGCCGTGTTTGGAGGAGGAGGAATGCTGCCTATGACCCCAAGAACACCATCCCCACCGTCAAACATGGAGGTGGAAACATTGTGCTTTGGGGGTGTTTTTCTGCTAAGGGGACAGCACAACTTCACCGCATCAAAGGGACGATGGACGGGGCCATGTACCGTCAAATCTTGGGTGAGAACCTCCTTCCCTCAGCCAGGGCATTGAAAATGGGTCGTGAATGGGTATTCCAGCATGACAATGACCCAAAACACACGGCCAAGGCAACAAAGGAGTGGCTCAAGAAGAGGCACATTAAGATCCTGGAGTGGCCTAGCCAGTCTCTAGACCTTAATCCCATAGAAAATCTGTGGAGGGAGCTGAAGGTTCGAGTTGCCAAACGTCAGCCTCGAAACCTTAATGACTTGGAGAAGATCTGCAAAGAGGAGTGTGACAAAATCATCCTGAGATGTGTGCAAACCTGGTGGCCAACTACAAGAAACGTCTGACCTCTGTGATTGCCAACAAGGGTTTTGCCACCAAGTACTAAGTCATGTTTTGCAAAGGGGTCAAATACTTATTTCCCTCATTAAAATGCAAATTAATTTATAACATTTTTGATGTGTTTTTCTGGATTTTGTAGTTGTTATTCTGTCTCTCACTGTTCAAATAAACCTACCATTAAAATTATAGACTGATCATGTCTTTGTCAGTGGGCAAACGTACAAAATCAGCAGGGGATCAAATACTTTTTTCCCTCACTGTAGTAATTGCATAAGTATTCAGCCCCTTTGTTTAGGCAAACCGAAATTTGTGCAGGAGTAAAATTTGGCTTAACAAATCACAGAATATGTTACATGGATTTTTTTTATGACTAACCCTTCCTCTGTTCGCCATACATACAACATCTGTAAGGTCCCTCAGTCAAGTATTGCATTTCAAGCACAGATTCAACTACAAAGACCAGTGAGCCTTTTCGAAAGCCTCATAAAAAGGGCAGTGATTGGTAACAATATTAAATCAGACATTTAATATATTTTTAAGCATTGTCAAGTTAATAATGATGCTGTGGATTATGTATTAAACCACCCAGACACATCAAAGACAGTAGGACCTTGTGAATTGAGCTGCAGGACAGGAATGAAACTGCTCAGGGATGTTACCATGAGGCCATTGGTGATTGTAAAACAGTTACATAGTTCAATGGCTGTGATGGGAGAAAACTGAGGATGGATCAACAACATTGTAGTGACTCCACAAGAATAACTTAAATGACAGAGTGAAACGAAGAATCCAAAACATACAGTGGGGAGAACAAGTATTTGATACACTGCCGATTTTGCAGGTTTTCCTACTTACAAAGCATGTAGAGGTCTGTCATTTTTATCATAGGTACACTTAAACTGTGAGAGACGGAATCTAAAACAAAAATCCAGAAAATCACATTGTATGATTTTTAAGTAATTAATTTGCATTTTATTGCATGACATAAGTATTTGATACATCAGAAAAGCAGAACTTAATATTTGGTACAGAAACCTTTGTTTGCAATTACAGAGATCATACGTTTCCTGTAAGTCTTGACCAGGTTTGCACACACTGCAGCAGGGATTTTGGCCCACTCCTCCATACAGACCTTCTCCAGATCCTTCAGGTTTTGGGTCTGTCGCTGGGCAATACGGACTTTCAGCTCCCTCCAAAGATTTTCTATTGGGTTCAGATCTGGAGACTGGCTAGGCCACTCCAGGACCTTGAGATGCTTCTTACGGAGCCACTCCTTAGTTGCCCTGGCTGTGTGTTTCTGGTCGTTGTCATGCTGGAAGACCCAGCCACGACCCATCTTCAATGCTCTTACTGAAGGAAGGAGGTTGTTGGCCAAGATCTCGTGATACATGGCCCCATCCATCCTCCCCTCAATACGTGCAGTCGTCCTGTCCCCTTTGCAGAAAAGCATCCCCAAAGAATGATGTTTCCACCTCCATGCTTCACGGTTGGGATGGTGTTCTTGGGGTTGTACTCATCCTTCTTCTTCCTCCAAACACGGCGAGTGGAGTTTAGACCAAAAAGCTAAATTTTTGTCTCATCAGACCACATGACCTTCTCCCATTCCTCCTCTGGATCATCCAGATGGTCATTGGCAAACTTCAGACGGGCCTGGACATGCGCTGGCTTGAGCAGGGGGACCTTGTGTGCGCTGCAGGATTTTAATCCATGACGGCGTAGTGTGTTTCTAATGGTTTTCTTTGAGACTGTGGTCCCAGCTCTCTTCAGGTCATTGACCAGGTCCTGCCGTGTAGTTCTGGGCTGATCCCTCACCTTCCTCGTGATCATTGATGCCCCACGAGGTGAGATCTTGCATGGAGCCCCAGACCGAGGGTGATTGACCGTCATCTTGAACTTCTTCCATTTTCTAATAATTGCGGCAACAGTTTTTGGCTTCTCACCAAGCTGCTTGCCTATTGTCCTGTAGCCCATCCCAGCCTTGTGCAGGTCTACAATTTTATCCCTGATGTCCTTACACAGCTCTCTGGTCTTGGCCATTGTGGAGAGGTTGGAGTCTGTTTGATTGAGTGTGTGGACAGGTGTCTTTTATACAGGTAACGAGTTCAAACAGGTGCAGTTAATACAGGTAATGAGTGGAGAACAGGAGGGCTTCTTAAAGAAAAACTAACAGGTCTGTGAGAGCCGGAATTCTTACTGGTTGGTAGGTGATCAAATACTTATGTCATGCAATAAAATGCAAATTAATTACTTAAAAATCATACAATGTGATTTTCTGGATGTTTGTTTTAGATTCCGTCTCTCACAGTTGAAGTGTACCTATGATCAAAATTACAGACCTCTACATGCTTTGTAAGTAGGAAAACCTGCAAAATCTGCAGTGTATCAAATACTTGTTCTCCCCACTGTACATCTTGTATGTAACAAGGCACTAAAGTAATACTGCAAAAGCCTAAATGCAAAGCCTTATGTTTAGGGCAAATCCAACACAACACATCACTGAGTAACTGTCGCCTTATTTTCAAGCATGGTGGTGGCTGCATCATGGTATGGGTATGCTTGACATTGGCAAATACTGGGACGTTTTTCCGGATAAAAAGAAATGGAATTGAGCTAAGAACAGGCAAAATCCTAGAGGAAAACCTGCTTCAGTCTGCTTTACAACAGACACTGGGAGAGGAAGTCACCTTTCAGTAGGACAATAACTTACAACACAAGGCCAAATCTACACTGGAGTTGCTTACCAAGAAGACAGTGAATGTTCCTGAGTGGCCAAGTTACAGTTTTGACTTAAATCTGATTGAAAATCTATGGCAAGATTAGAATATTGCTGTTTAGCCATCTTGACAGAGATTGAAGAATTATGAAAAGAATAAAGGGCTAATATTGCACAATCCAGGTGTTTAAAGCTCTTAGAGACTTACCAAAGAAGACTCACCTCTGTAATCTCCGCCAAAGGTGTTTCTAACATGTATTGACTCATGGGGTTGAATGATGCAACGGCTATATTTTAGTTATTTAATTTCTATCAATCTTTTTGAAAAAATTTATAGAAATCTTCCGCTTTGAGATTAGAGTATTTTGCGTAGATTAATGACAAACAAATGTACAATTAAATCCATTTTAATCCAACTTTGTAACAATAAAATATGAAGAAATCCAAGAGGTATGAATACTTTTGCAAGGCACTGTAGTTTCAGTGCCAATAATGAGTTTTGAAGTACTTTCTTAATTCCTGTTCAGAAGAGTGCAGAGAAAGTTGACAAAGATTTCGATTGTTTATTCCACATAAGCAAACACGCACAGCTGAGGAACATGCTTCCTGAGAGTATACACTTTCATATCTCAAGAAAATATACTTAAGTATACTTTCAAAAAAGAATATTTAACATAAATGTCCACAAAATATATTTAAAGTATACTTTCAAAAACGCAAGTGCACAACAATTAGCATATTACCCAGCATCCTTTTCTGCAGCTGAAGTTTTGATATATAACATGATATTGTTCTTCATATTTAGCTTATTCAAATGTTTTGATGTTCATTTTCAAGCTGAATAATGTTGTACTTTTAATTTCACATGACATATTACAAATTTTTTGAAATGTAAATGTATTACCGTAATATTAATAAGAATTAAGCTTTAGCCACTACTGCTTTGTAAAAAGCACGTTAACATTTACTGAGAAGATGCCTTGGTCAATGCAAGTAACCTTTACGTGGTTAATTGCAATAGCTGATGTGGTTAATTAGCAGAAGTGTATTTGTAAAAGTATACTTGAAACACATTATAAATACACTTTTTTGTTGTAAAGGAAATACACACATTTTAATTCAAATACCATTTAAGTATAATTCTAATTCATGAGAAATATACATAAAATGTTTTTTCCACTTGGGAAGTGTGTCTTCCAAGTGTGTGTGGGTGGAGGGGGTAGTGTGTGTGTGTGTTCGTAACATCTTCACTGTCTCTTCTAAAATGATCACTGTGTGGTGGTCCTCTGTAGCTCAGCTGGTAGAGCACGGCGCTTGTAACGCCAAGGTAGTGGGTTCGATCCCCGGGACCACCCATACGTAAAAATGTATGCACGCATGACTGTAAGTCGCTTTGGATAAAAGCGTCTGCTAAATGGCATATTATTATTATTTAGTGTATTAGTTTTGAATCATACACGCATATCAGACACTTAGTACTCTTCCCATCACTGATTTAATAAATTATATATAATCTTCTCATATACTGTGATTGTTGTCATAGGAACACCAGTCTTGAATATTGACCCATGATGATTAACAGTGTCAATTAAGATATACTGACATTTTATTAGTTTTGCTTGACTGTTATTGCCTTTCCTCAGAGCAAAATTAGGTAAATAGAGAGCCATCACTGTCTATAACAGTGAATTCTATGTGTTGAAAGGAGATCTGATCGTTGTGATGGAAATGCATTACTCCTCAATGAGGATAATCCACTCTCTTGGGGTGCATCTCAGTTTAAAGTGGCATTCCTCTCCTTCTCTCCTTTCCTTCATATACACTGACAGGAAAGAAAGGTGGACAGGTGAAAGCAAATTCCTGGTAGTGGTAGGGATCCACCATATTGCTTCCACATGTCCTGTGCTTTTTCCCCAATGATAAAGGTAAAGGAGAGGTGACAAGGAGAGGTGACAAGAAGAGGAGACAAGGGATGCCACTTAAGACTATTGAGACACAGCTTCTTTTTCTTTCACCAGGTCAGGTCCTAGGACATGCTATTGCTGAGAACACAGGGCTGAAATCATTGAGTCTGGCCTGGAACTGTATACGGGGGAAAGGAGTTGTGGCTTTGGCTAAAGGCCTTGGGGTAAATCATATAACATAGCGTACATGCTATGTAATCTAGGTCTAGTGCATATTGACACGTATCTGTTGATTTAAGGCCACTTTGCAGTAATATGCCTAGTCCTCACTTGAATGCCAGAGGCTAACAGAAGACGTAATAGCCCTTATAGTAGATCATTTCAACCCATTTATACAGTATGAACTTTGCTTTTCATCTATTAATATCTTGTGGACAAATGTACAAGCTCTGGCGCTAGATTTTGGTTCTGGGTTACATCTACAGTATCTGATCTTGTTCAAATGATTTCATGAAACTCTAACTGAGCTCAGTTAAATCAGATATTCTGTTCCGGAGTACTGTGAAATGGTTTGTAATAATACCATTCTCTTGTAATGTCCCAGGACAACATATTCCTCAGAACACTGGATCTGTCTTACAACGGTCTGGGTAAGGATGGAGCCATAGCTTTAGGAGAGGCTCTCAAAGACAACAACACTCTAGAGGACCTCAATATAAGGTACAACATTTCTGCATGTATTTGCTTGTTATGCTTATACTCTTTTCTCAATTAACATTCAAAGTTATTAAACAGACGGTCCTAAAATAGGCAGCATAGTATGACGTAAAGCTTTTGATTTAGACGGATGACATTATCTGTTGAAATTTGGCTGCAAAACATTCTATGAGATAACTGCTATCACTTCAAAATGTAAAGACGTCCTTTGAAAGGCAACAGTTTTGTATTGCTTGCCTCACACCCCCAACACTTATTGTTTTTTGTATATCTCCCACAGTAACAATCGAATACCCCCTGAAGGTGCGATTCGCTTCACCATGGGCCTCAAAGTAAACAAGACTATAAAAAAACTCAATGTAAGTCAGAAAAGAGATTGGCTGTAGTTTGGAAAGCAGTGGGGAATATGCGTGAGGGAGAAATTGGTAAAAGTGGGATAAAATGCTCATCACTATATTTTTCAAGATAAACACCCAAGAAGCAGCCTCAAAAAATAGGTAGTAGAAAGACAAAAAAGGTTAATATTTTATACTATGTCTATTAATGTTTGCCAGTGTTATCTTTTGTGATTCTATGTTAATTAACCCGTCTTTGGTCAGATGGGGAGGAATCCTATACAGACTGCCGGGTGTTACGGAGTCCTGAAAGCAATCCAGGGGAACCCAGAATCAGCTATGGAGTGCCTGGACTTTTCTGTAGGTCATGGATTTTCACTTGTCTTATTTTCACTTGAATGAATGAATGAATGAATGAATGAATGACCCATTCACAACACACCACCTACCTATTGATGCAAAACCACTCACCTGATAATGTGTGTCTCTGTGCACTATAACCTCTAGGACATAACAGTGAATCAGGACTTTGAGGATTTGTACGTTGCCTTAACAGACATATTCCCAAACATCAGAGTCAAACACGGAGGAAGAATCGACACATTCAGAAAACCAAAGGCCTAAGTGAGAGGTTTTCCATTTGATTACTTTGCATTACCAGGCCACTACCCAAAGTCATATTGTTTTTGCAAAGTAAAGCAGTGAAACATTACAATGATTTGTTCTTTTAGAATCACCAACCATGAAGGGAGTCTGAATGAAACAAGTTAATAAGGTGTTAATACAATGTTGTTTTTATTTTTTCTGTCCTTAGTGGCCTCGTTTGACCCATCAAGAGGATATATTTTCCTCAAGACAGCAAGGAGTTAAGGCATCTGGAATAGCAGATGTTTATGAAATGCCAATCTAGGTGAATTGAATGCACAATGCATTGACAACCTTTCTTGCCTACAGCACCAAGACAACCTGTCAATTCTATTGAAGAACTACTGTACTTTAGTATACTTTACGTCTCAGGGCTTGTGGAAATGGGTATTCAATTCTTGGGAACATCATGATCTGAATAAATGATATATTGCTTTCACACCATATCTGTACTGTGTACATTTCTATATGGTCTCTGTTGGACAGTGTGTACAGATAATTTGGCCTACCCACCAGACCATCACACTCATATTGTCAACCTGGACTCAGGGGTAGACGTAATATAGTAAACGTAATACAGGACACTCCAATTAGGGCGTGAACGTTATTTGTAATAATGGTTAGATAGAGAAAATCGGACCTATCTGAAATGAAAATTGATTGCCCTCCCTTCAGCAAAATGTATTTGACCTAAACCATCCCTGAACGCTTGTCAAAGAACAAGTGACCCTCCCCTATACCCAAAATAATAATTACAATAAAGTGGATAGCAGAGAACATCCTTATCGTTTAGCCTCACTTCTTGGACAGACCAGCGCCTTAGATATGCCGTTTTAGAAACTGTTCTTTGTCCTGTAAGCATTACATGGCAACGCATGGATTTTGATAGCGCACAGGGCCTCGGTCCAGAAGATTGTGGGTTCACAGACCACTATGGACAATAGTAGGGGTGGAAAAATCTCCTTTATAATACAATTATTGCATTAATCTATCATCGTATTTGCAGGTCCGAGAGAAAAAATTGCCTTTTATACAAATGTCATGCAATTCTACGTCATTTTACATATTAGCAGAATATTTTTTAATACCACACAAATTGCTGAAATTACAGGCTAATGGACAGAGAGATGTGTTCATCTTATCATATTCCTCCAATGCCAAATCAGTGTGTCTTGTTTGCAATGAAACTGTCCCTGTTTACAAATCATTAAATCTGAAATGTCATTAGGAATCTGAGCATGGTACTTTCAAAAGTTAGGCCTACCTTTCCACCCCAGACAGAGTAGGCCTACCGACACAGAAAAATGTAAGCTTTAACTGCTGGCTACTCTTCTTCCGTGGCTTAACCCAACAGAGGTAACAAGTGTTTTCTAAAAGCTGTCTGGGTTTAAACATATTTTATTGTACAGAAAGTGAAGAGCTTAATCAATTGATAATGACAGAATTAGATTACTTCCCAAGCAACCATGTTTTGTCTCCCGGCTATAGAAGATTGTAGCAATGCCTCTGAATGTCAAAGAAACTAAACAATGATATCACCATATGCATCGGAGTCATGTCTTTTGCAGTTTCTAGCATAAAGTATCGTGGACCAAAACGCTGTTATAGATCACTTTATACAATCGGATCTGTTTTATTTTGTGCAAAATCTTAAGCTAACAATGTGCCTGTGCTTTTTGACATTTTCTTTAATAAAAGGTAGGCCTGTGGCATACCCTCTCAAACCCCCTCAATTCGAGTCCTGGTTTTAATTTAACAGCCTGTCACTGACATGGAATTTAGGCTATTTAAAGAGTGCATGGTGGGTGGAGGAATTGGCAAACAAATCTACGTATGTCAAAAAGAAAGGAGGACCAAGTCTAATGAATTAAAATGCCTTCATTTGTATGGCATATTCAATGGAAACAAAGATAAAAAACTCTGATGCGTTTAGGCTGCATGGCCTTCGTCAGGGAGTACAAAGATATGATAATGCAATGTCCTCTTTTTAACAGCTTTTCCAATCAACCCTGATTTGAAGAGGGAATGATTACAGAACTAATTGGACAACACCTAGTAAGCAATACTATACACATAAAAAAGTGTAGATATGTTATCAAAAAGCAAATCAAGGCTAGAAGCACCAGAACCCCTAGAAAAGTAGTTCTAACCTTGAATATGACTGGGCAAAGTGGGAACAATAGGAGAGCCATCGATTTTATAGTACACTAGATCACAGCAAACATGGACCACCGCAGTCTAAACATAGCTGAGGGCAATAGAGCAATATGTCCACTAGATGACAGCAAAGGGGCATCTCATGACCCTACAGGAAAGGTGAGAAATCAATATCTTCATTTAAACCAGGGTAATTAGTGGCCTGTAGTTTGTAAATCCAAAAACGTTCCCTTTGGTTTAGCTGTTTAAGACGGTCCCCTTTTCTAATTGAGGCCGGAACATGATCAGTACCCATAGCTTGTATGGAGGCAGGGTCGCCATGGTGTAAGGACTAGTAATACATTTACATTTACATTTTAGTCATTTAGCAGACGCTCTTATCCAGAGCGACGTACAGTTAGTGAGTGCATACATTATTCCTATTTTTTTCATACTGGCCCCCCATGGGAATCGAACCCACAACGCTGGCATTGCAAACGCCATCCCTGCCGGCCATTCCCTCCCCTACCCTGGACGACGCTGGGCCAATTGTGCGCCGCCCCATGGGTCTCCCTTGCCATTGGTAATACCTTGCCATAGGGTAGTCTTCGTTGCCTTCCTATATGGCGTACTTGTGTTCCGCTAAGCGGTCTTGAAGGTGTCTCTTTGTCCGTCCAATGTAGAACACCTTGCACTGTGGACATCTGTAGATGACATGAGTGGTTTTGCAGTTAATGAAATGCTTGATTTGATACTCCGTTTTAGAAGCTGTGTCAACAAAATACTTTTTCTGTGCAATATTCCTGCAATGGTTGCACTGGTTGCATTTAAAAGAGCCCCTGGGTTTTTGGTCCAGCCAAGTCTTTTGAGAGTCACCAGGAAGGTAGCTGTGGACTAATTTGTCACTTATGGTAGGACATCTCTTAAAGCTTATTTAAGACTTTGCGTAGTAGTGTATCACTTTGGATGATTCCCCGATTATTTTTCATGCTTCTTTTAATGTTCTCCGCTTCAGTGCTATATTTTGTAACAAAGTACATTCTCTCTGGTGCATCACGAGGCGCTCCCCTTCACAACAAGTTCTGCCTGTCGAGTTGTCCAGCCCTTATACCTGCATCTTTCAGGACCTGAGCGCTGTAACCCCGGTTCAAGAAGCGATTCTCCAATTCAACAGATTTGACACTGTAGTCTGTTTCCTGATTGCAAATTCTGCAGACTCTTTGGAATTGGCCATATGGAATGTTCTCTTTTAGCCTTTTGGGGTGAAAGCTGTCTGCCCTCAGAATGGTATTCCCATCTGTAGGCTTCCTAAAGATTGACGTGTGCAAACAACCTTTACTGATGTCAAGGTCCAGAAAATGAATGTTATCCTTGCTGTACTCTATAGTTAGTTTGATGTTAGGGTTAATGCTGTTAAGGTATTGGCGGAAGGAAATAAGTTCATCTTCTGAGCCAGATCAGAACAGGCAAACATCATCAATATAGCGTCCCCACCATATATATTTTTTTTAGAAGGATCCAAAATGAAGTCATTTTCCCATTTACCTAAGTAAAACCAGCATAGAAAGGGCTGTAGCAAGCTCCCATGGCACATCCTTGGACTTGTTTAAATCTACGTACAGTGAGGGAAAAAAGTATTTGATCCCCTGCTGATTTTGTATGTTTGCCCACTGACAAAGACATGATCAGTCTATAATTTTAATGGTAGGTTTATTTGAACAGTGAGAGACAAAATAACAACAAAAAAATCCAGAAAAACGCATGTCAAAAATGTTATAAATTGATTTGCATTTTAATGAGGGAAATAAGTATTTCACCCCTTTGCAAAACATGACTTAGTACTTGGTGGCAAAACCATTGATGACAATCACAGAGGTCAGACGTTTCTTGGCCACCAGGTTTGCACACATCTCAATTTTGTTCCACTCCTCTTTGCAGATCTTCTCCAAGTCATTAAGGTTTCGAGGCTGACGTTTGGCAACTCGAACCTTCAGCTCCCTCCACAGATTTTCTATGGGATTAAGGTCTGGAGACTGGCTAGGCCACTCCAGGACCTTAATGTGCTTCTTCTTGAGCCACTCCTTTGTTGCCTTGGCCGTGTGTTTTGGGTCATTGTCATGCTGGAATACCCATCCACGACCCATTTTCAATGCTCTGGCTGAGGGAAGGAGGTTCTCATCCAAGATTTGACGGTACATGGCCCCGTCCATCGTCCCTTTGATGCGGTGAAGTTGTCCTGTCCCCTTAGCAGAAAAACACCCCCAAAGCATAATGTTTCCACCTCCATGTTTGACGGTGGGGATGGTGTTCTTGGGGTCATAGGCAGCATTCCTCCTCCTCCAAACACGGCGAGTTGAGTTGATGCTAAAGAGCTCGATTTTCGTCTCATCTGACCACAACACTTTCACCCAGTTCTCCTCTGAATCATTCAGATGTTCATTGGCAAACTTCAGACGGCCCTGTATATGTGCTTTATTGAGCAGGGGGACCTTGCGGGCGCTGCAGGATTTCAGTCCTTCACGGCGTAATGTGTTTCCAATTGTTTTCTTGGTGACTATGGTCCCAGCTGCCTTGAGATCATTTACAAGATCCTCCCGTGTAGTTCTGGACTGATTCCTCACCGTCCTCATGATCATTGCAACTCCACGAGGTGAGATCTTGCATGGAGCCCCAGGCCGAGGGAGATTGACAGTTATTTTGTGTTTCTTCCATTTGCGAATAATCGCACCGACTGTTGTCAACTTCTCACCAAGCTGCTTGGTGATGGTCTTGTAGCCCATTCCAGCCTTGTGTAGGTCTACAATCTTGTCCCTGACATCCTTGGAGAGCTCTTTGGTCTTGGCCATGGTGGAGAGTTTGGAATCTGATTGATTGATTGCTTCTGTGGACAGGTGTCTTTTATACAGGTAACAAGCTGAGATTATGAGCACTCCCTTTAAGAGTGTGCTCCTAATCTCAGTTTGTTACCTGTATAAAAGACACCTGGGAGCCAGAAATCTTTCTGATTGAGAGGGGTCAAATACTATTTCCCTCATTAAAATGCAAATAAATTTATAACATTTTTGACATGCGTTTTTCTGGATTTCTTTGTTGTTATTCTGTCTCTCACTATTCAAATAAACCTACCATTAAAATTATAGACTGATCATTTCTTTGTCAGTGGGCAAACGTACAAAATCAGCAGGGGATCAAATACTTTTTTCCCTCACTGTATATACTGTATATAGCAGCCTGTAGCCTAATTTCATCTGTCAAACAGGTAGGCCTACCTCTTATTGCTTAAATAGGAAGAAATAGGCTCCAACACAAAGCCCTCTTGTTGTTAGTAAAGTCTAATTAAAATGAAGATGGTTGAAATGTAAGTTACTAGAATCTGGCTTATTGTAGCACGCTATCAAAGTTGACCTTCGGTCCTCCTCATCTTCGTGCTCTCCTTCTCAAACTGAACAGAACATCGGTTATACACTCAAAAAATGTGGGGTTCAACAAGGATTCTTCTAAGATCCTCAAAGTTCTTTGAAGAACCTTCGGGTTCTTGGCACTGAAAATGCCCCCCCCCCCCCCCCCAAAGGTTTTTCCAAGAACCCCATAGGTGGTGGGGTTCATCGAGGAACCTCCTTGGTTGGTGGGGGTTCTTGCAGGAATCTAACTGCCCAACTGAAACATTTGGATTTGAATTTGAAAGGACAGCAGGTGCAGGCACTTAACTGAAAAATGTAAAGATCAACTCAATTTAAGGTAAGGGTTGTCCCTTGTATGATCTAAATTGATATTGTTTTATGATGATAACATCTACCTTTTCATATTTGTGCAAATCTTTCTAAAACAGAAAATTGACACAATTCAATGGATATCAATCAACAAAGAGGTAAGAATATGTGGGCTATAAGAATATGTTGAAGGCTAGCTGTATTGGGTGCAGATGACTGAACTGCTCACTTTTGTGTCTGTGTCTGCAGGTATACAGATGAGGAGGCATACAAAGGTATGTCAATTGGTATTGGTATGTTATGCAGATCACATTTACAATCCTCCTTCCTCATCTCGTCAATGAATATCCCATAGGCCACTACATTATGGACAAGGTATGTACAGTGGGGAAAAAAAGTATTTAGTCAGCCACCAATTGTGCAAGTTCTCCCACTTAAAAAGATGAGAGAGGCCTGTAATTTTCATCATAGGTACACGTCAACTATGACAGACAAATTAAGGAAAAAAAATCCAGAAAATCACATTGTAGGATTTTTTATGAATTTATTTGCAAATTATGGTGGAAAATTAGTATTTGGTCACCTACAAACAAGCAAGATTTCTGGCTCTCACAGACCTGTAACTTCTTCTTTAAGAGGCTCCTCTGTCCTCCACTCGTTACCTGTATTAATGGCACCTGTTTGAACTTGTTATCAGTATAAAAGACACCTGTCCACAACCTCAAACAGTCACACTCCAAACCCCACTATGGCCAAGACCAAAGAGCTGTCAAAGGACACCAGAAACAAAATTGTAGACCTGCACCAGGCTGGGAAGACTGAATCTGCAATAGGTAAGCAGCTTGGTTTGAAGAAATCAACTGTGGGAGCAATTATTAGGAAATGGGGGCTCCACGCAAGATCTCACCCCGTGGGGTCAAAATGATCACAAGAACGGTGAGCAAAAATCCCAGAACCACACGGGGGGACCTAGTGAATGACCTGCAGAGAGCTGGGACCAAAGTAACAAAGCCTAGCATCAGTAACACACTACGCCGCCAGGGACTAAAATCCTGCAGTGCGAGACGTGTCCCCCTGCTTAAGCCAGTACATGTCCAGGCCCGTCTGAAGTTTGCTAGAGTGCATTTGGATGATCCAGAAGAGGATTGGGAGAATGTCATATGGTCAGATGAAACCAAAATATAACATTTTGGTAAAAACTCAACTCGTCGTGTTTGGAGGACAAAGAATGCTGAGTTGCATCCAAAGAACACCATACCTACTGTGAAGCATGGGGGTGGAAACATCATGCTTTGGGGCTGTTTTTCTGCAAAGGGACCAGGACGACTGATCCGTGTAAAGGAAAGAATGAATGGGGCCATGTATCGTGAGATTTTGAGTGAAAACCTCCTTCCATCAGCAAGGGCATTGAAGATGAAACGTGGCTGTGTCTTTCAGCATGACAATGATCCCAAACACACCGCCCGGGCAACGAAGGAGTGGCTTCGTAAGAAGCATTTCAAGGTCCTGGAGTGGCCTAGCCAGTCTCCAGATCTCAACCCCATAGACAATCTTTGGAGGGAGTTGAAAGTCCGTGTTGCCCAGCGACAGCCCCAAAACATCACTGCTCTAGAGGAGATCTGCATGGAGTAATGGGCCAAAATACCAGCAACAGTGTGTGAAGACCTTGTGAAGACTTACAGAAAACGTTTGACCTGTGTCATTGCCAACAAAGGGTATATAACAAAGTATTGAGAAACTTTTGTTATTGACCAAATACTTATTTTCCACCATAATTTGCAAATAGTTTCATTAAAAATCCTACAATGTGATTTTCTGGATTTTCTTCTTCTCATTTTGTCTGTCATAGTTGACGTGTACCTATGATGAAAATTACAGGCCTCTCTCATCTTTTTAAGTGGGAGAACTTGCACAATTGGTGGCTGACTAAATACTTTTTTTCCCCACTGTATATGAAAACCATTATCAAAACAGTTTTTTTCATTCACATTCACCACAAAAACCAAGGTATGGATACTGTCATGTGCATGTTTCGTTAATCATCTGTATAACTATTATTTTTTGGATTCACAGACTTCACCCTCCCTACACCTCTGATGAATATAACAGGAAGCCTGTTCGATCACCATGCACTGCAAAATCATTCTGGCTATGGATACGGAGAACATCAACACATTAACATCAACATGCCAGAGGATATACCCACTGGACTTGGGGCTCTGCTGGGAGTTTACCTCATACCTCTGTTTTGCCACTAAAATCATAATAAACACTGACAACTGACAACTGAAATATTGTGTTATTGTTATGCGTATTATTATTAATAATAATAATAATAAGGGGGTAGTAAATTTTTTTTACCCCAAAAGGTTCTTCACAAGGTTCTTTGAGGATCCATTAAAAGGGGTTATTTGAAGAACACTTTTAAAAGGGTTCTTCCAAGAACTTATAGGGGTTCCCCCACTGTTTCAATTTGAAGAACCCCTAAAGGATACTCCAGGAACCTTTTCTTTTTAAAGTGTAGTTTTGACAAAGGTAGTGCACCATAAAGTTTAGTATTGTTGATCAAAACCTTGTTTGTGCTGCCTTACCGATGCTGTGCTGTCTAGACCTACAGTGGCATTTCAGGAGAGTCAAATAATTCTTCAGATTTTTTTTTTTTTAATTAGGTCTAGTCCAAAAAATTAAATATCTTGCGTACGGACTAGCCTACGCTCTAAAAATAAAAGGTTATTGGAGATTCCTTTAGGGGTTCTTCAAATTGAAAGTGTGGTTGAACCCCTATAAGTTATTTGAATAACCCCTTTTAATGGATCCTCGAAGAACCATTTTTGAACTACCCCTCCTCCCCTGTTATTATTATTATTATTAATCATAATAATACGCATAACAATAACAACAATAAAACAATATTTTAGTTCTCAGTGTTTATATTAATGTGTTGATGTTCTCCATATCCATAGCCAGAATGATTTTTGCAGTGCATGGTGATCGAACAGGTTTACTGTTATATGCATCAGAGGTATAGGGAGGGTGAAGTCTGTGAATCCCAAAAATAGTAATTATACAGATGATTAACAAAACATGCACACGACAGTATTCATACCTTGGTTTTTGTGGTAAATGTGGATGAAAAAAACTGTTTTGATAATGGTTTTCATATACATACCTTGTCCATAATGTAGAGGCCTATGGGATTTTCATTGAAGAGTTAAGGGAGGAGGATGGTACATGTGATCTGCATAACATACAAATACTAATTGACATACTTTTATATGCCTCCTTGGCTGTATACAGTTGAAGTCGGAAGTTTACATACACCTTCGCCAAATACATTTAAACTCAGTTTTTCACAATTCCTGACATTTAATCCTAGTAAAAATTCCCTGTTTTAGGTCAGTTAGATCACCATTTATTTTAAGAATGTGAAATGTCAGAATAATAGTAGAGAGAATGATTTATTTCAGCTTTTATTTCTTTCATCACATTCCCAGTGGGTCAGAAGTTTACATACACTCAATTAGTATTTGGTAGCATTGCCTTTAAATTGTTTAACTTGGGTCAAACTTTTGGGTAGCCTTCCACAAGCTTCCCACAATAAGTTGGGTGAATTTTGGCCCATTCCTCCTGACAGAGCTGGTGTAACTGAGTCAGGTTTGTAGGCCTCCTTGCTCGCACACGCTTTTTCAGTTCTGCCCACATATTTTCTATAGGATTGAGGTCAGGGCTTTGTGATGGCCACTCCAATACCTTGACTTTGTTGTCCTTAAGCCATTTTGCCACAACTTTGGAAGTATGCTTGGGGTCATTGTCCATTGGGAAGATCAATTTGTGACCAAGCTTTAACTTCCTGACTGATGTTTTGAGATGTTGCTTCTATATATCCACACTATTTTCCTTCCTCATGATGCCATCTATTTTGTGAAGTGCACCAGTCCCTCCTTGTCACGCCCTGACTCTGGGGACTCGTATTTGTTGAGTCAGGGTGTGTATTTTCTGTGGTGTATGTTCTATGTTGTATTTTCTAGGTTTAGATCTAGATCGTCTAGATCTATGTTGGCCGGTGTGGTTCCCAATCAGAGGCAGCTGTCGCTCGTTGTCTCTGATTGGGGACCATACTTAGGTAGCCTATTGGCACTAGTGGGTTGTGGGATCTTGTTCCGTGTGAGGTATGTTGTTTGTCTACCTTGGACTTCACGGTTCGTTTCTTGTTTTGTCGTGGTGTTTATTCAATATAAATAAACATGAATGCATATCATGCTGCGCCTTGGTCCGTCCCGTCTGTATACGATCGTGACACTCCTGCAGCAAAGCACCCCCACAGCATGATGCTGCCACCCCCGTGCTTCACGGTTGGGATGGTGTTCTTCGGCTGGCAAGCGTTCCCCTTTTTCCTCCAAACATAACGATGGTCATTATGGCCAAACAGTTATATTTTTGTTTAATCAGATCAGAGGACATTTCTCCAAAAAGTACGATCTTTGTCCCTATGTGCAGTTGCAAACCGTAGTCTGGCTTTTTTATGGTGGTTTTGGAGCAGTGGCTTCTTCCTTGCTGAGCGGCCTTTCAGGTTATGTCGATATAGGACTTGTTTTACTGTGGATATAGATACTTTTGTACTTGTTTCCTCCAGCATCTTCACAAGGTCCTTTGCTGTTGTTCTGAGGTCTTGGCTGATTTCTTTTGATTTTCCCATGAGGTCAAGCAAAGAGGCACTGAGTTTGAAGGTAGGCCTTGAAATACATCCACAGGTACACCTTCAATTGACTCAAATTATGTCAATTAGCCTATCAGAAGCTTCTAAAGCCATGACATCATTTTCTTTCTCCCCGTAGTTGTCCAACGCGTCTCCTCCTTCACTCCAGACTGCGTTGGCCCAATCTAGGGCTTTCCCCGAGAGGCAGGAGACGAGGGCGGACACCTTCTCCCGACCCGATGGAGCCGGGCTGATGGTGGTAAAATAGAGGTCCAACTGCAGGAGGAAACCCTGGCAGCGGGCTGCTGTCCTGTCGTATTCCTTCGGTCGAGACAGGTGAATACCTCTGGGCCCTGGGGTGTGGGTGGCTGGATCCGGTCGATCAGCTGGTTCCGCAGGGTCGGGTCCTCTCCTCTCCAGGCGCTGGATGACCTGGAGAACCTGATCCATCGCTTCGCCCAAGCTGGCTAACATGTTGGAATGCTCCCGGACCCGCTCAACAACTCCAGGCATATTCCCCTCTCCTGCTGACTCCATGCTGTTGGGTGTGTGATTCTGTAGCAGGTGATTTGACGGAGTCAGGTGCAGGAGGTGTAAATCCCAGAATAAAATGTTTATTCGACCAATACAGCGGTTCGCAGCAATGCGTAAAACAACTACAGTGCGGTATAACGGCACACTGGAAAAAAACAAAACACGCGTGAATATCCCGGCGATACAGTACATAAAGCTCCACCGAGCTATCGACACCTCCACATGAAACAATCACATACAAAACATGGGGGGCAGAGGGAATTCTTATACAGGGACTGATGAGGGGATATGAACCAGGTGTGTATAAAAACAAGACAAAACAAATGGAATGATGAGATGAGGAGCGGCAGTGGCTAGAAGGCCGGTGACAACGAACGCCGAAGCCTGCCCGAACAAGGAGAGGAGGCAGCTTTGGAGGAAGTCGTGACAGGGTGATTGAGGGTCAAACATAGCCTAATTTGTACAGCAAATTATACTGAATTGGATTCAATTTGCCTTAGTGCACAGCATAGCCTCTGTATGACTTTATCATTACGTCTCAGTTAAATTATTATTATAATTTAATGCATATTGCACCGTGGGACCTACAGGAAAGTAAATAAATGCAGCACCAACATGGCTAAATAAAGCGAAGTTTTGTAATTACATGACAAAGATTTCTTTTTAATTTCTACTTCTCATTTTACATTAATGTTTATATTTTTGAGCAATTATTTGTTGATTTTTGATTGTCTCAGAAAGGCCTACAGTTGCAAGTATCTTTGTTAGTTTGTTAGTTTGTGTTCTGACCAGTGTCTGTCAGTTGCTTTCTTTAACTTGACCATTGGAATTACTGTCACGATCGAGGTAAGGAGTAGACCAAGGCGCAGCGTGATGAACAAACATGACTTTAATTAGTTAAAGCACGAAACAAAACAAGAAATGACTCGTGACGTCCACGGTATCAATGACCGAACACGGAACAAAAACCCACAACCACAAAGGGAAAACATACAGTTTAAATATGGCTCCCAATCAGAGACAACCAGCCAACAGCTGACACTCGTTGCCTCTGATTGGGAGTCACTAAGGCAAACATAGAAAACAACAAACCAGAACCCCCAACATAGAAATAAACCACATAGAATGAACACACCCTGGCTCAACATATAGAGTCCCAGAGCCAGGGTGTGACAATTACACCAGGGAAATTGGGTTAGAAAGGTGATGATCCTAAAATAGTCAATTTGAAATGATTGCAGAGGCAATAACACATTAGTCCCATAATATACCGTACAGAGGAAGCTGATGAGTAGGTGATATGATATTTTTATTTTATAGCCTAATGTCCATCCACCAATATTCAGACTGTAATTCTGTTCCTTTCTCTCTCAGTTCACAATATCAAGACTGAGTGTCTGCAGACATATAACAATCATCTTTCATTTTTAGTTTTTTCTCCTGTGTGCTGTAAATGCTAACTGACTCCTCTCTTGGCCATTCATATATCTTTCACTGACTTCACAGTAGAGGGTGATACAGACATATCCCACTACCTGTGGATATTGTGTCTTTTGACCTTTTCCTGTGAACTCAGGGCTGAGGTGCAGAGCAAGCTCCACTTAGACCAGGACTGTGGGGTGGTGGGGAGCTGGAATACCTTGTACGGAGACCAAAACCAAGCTGGTAAGTAGAGACAGAAACAGAAAATTCATGGTGTCAGTGCAATTTCAAACAAGGCAGTGAAATCTCATGAAACCCTAATCTTAACACTATCCAATGTTTTCTTTTAATGTAATCTAAAGTTATCTTATGTCAACCCTGATCTAATGTTAGTAGTTATCACATACCTTTTCGTGGCGATAGGCAGACCTCTTGTAAAATGATAACACAACTGTCTCTCTAGTCTAGCTTGGTCTAAATAGTTTGGCCAATGCAACAGTGACACCTGCTGGTTTGTTGTTGCAGTGCAGCTTTGGCGGTATACAGGAGGCTACCATGCATTTAACTCTTGACCAAATTGAACAATAATCGAGTAGGTGTTTAAACAATATATTTGAACATGGACAAATAGAAGTTAGAACGGACACATGCTGGATAAACCAATACCACAATGTATCCATCAAAATACATATCAAGTGATATCAAATATAACTTTTTGTGAGAGTATCCTGTCATTGTTTTCCAACCTGGACTCATGGGTAGACGTAACATAATAAATTAAAATAATGGACACTCAAATTAATTAGATATGTTTTGTTTGGTATGTTATGTATTAATTTGTGGATGTCCATCATCCATTACGTATATATGTTATGAATGACAATTTGTATGATATGTTATGAATTACAATTCGTATGATATGTTTCAAATTGCAATTCATACAATATGTTACGCATTTGCAGTATGTATGAGATGTTACGAAACCAATTTGTTGTGGCTAACGTTGGCTAGATGGCTAACGCTAATGTTAGCTAGGTGGCTAATGCTAGCTAGGCTAGCGATTAGGGTTAGGGGTTAGGGTTAAGGTTAGTGTTAGGAGGTATGTTAAATGGTTAAGGTTAGGGTTAGGGGAAGGGTTAGCTAACATGCTAAGTAGTTGCAGAATAGCTAAAAAGTAGTAAGTAGTGTAAAGTTTCAAATCAAATCAAATCAAATTTTATTGGTCACATGCGCCGAATACAACAGGTGCAGACATTACAGTGAAATGCTTACTTACAGCCCTTAACCAACAGTGCATTTATTTTTAACAAAAAAAGTAAAAAAATTAAACAACAACAAAAAAAGTGTTGAGAAAAAAAAGAGCAGAAGTAAAATAAAATAACAGTAGAGAGGCTATATATACAGGGGGGTACCGGTGCAGAGTCAATGTGCTGGGGCACCGGTTAGTTGAGGTAGTTGAAGTAATATGTACATGTGGGTAGAGTTAAAGTGACTATGCATAAATAATTAACAGAGTAGCAGCAGCGTAAGAAGGATGGGGTGGGGGGGCAGTGCAAATAGTCTGGGTAGCCATGATTAGCTGTTCAGGGGTTTTATGGCTTGGGGGTAGAAGCTGTTGAGAAGTCTTTTGGACCTAGACCCATGGGGCGGCGCACAATTGGCCCAGCGTCGTCCAGGGTATGGGAGGGAATGGCCGGCAGGGATTTAGCTCAGTTGGTAGAGCATGGCGTTTGCAACGTCAGGGTTGTGGGTTCGATTCCCACGGGGGGCCAGTATGATTATTATTATTTTTTAAATAAAAAAATGTATGCACTCACTAACTGTAAGTCGCTCTGGATAAGAGCGTCTGCTAAATGACTAAAATGTAAAATGTAGACTTGGCACTCCGGTACCGCTTGCCGTGCGGTAGCAGAGAGAACAGTCTATGACTAGGGTGGCTGGAGTCTTTGACAATTTTGAGGGCCTTCCTCTGACACCGCCTGGTATAGAGGTCCTGGATGGCAGGACGCTTGGCCCCAGTGATGTACTGGGCCGTACGCACTACTCTCTGTAGTGCCTTGCGGTCGGAGGCCAAGCAGTTGCCATACCAGGCGGTGATGCAACCTTGTAAAAGCTAAATGAGAGAGGATGTTTGGTTGGTCGTTTACCGCGAACGTCTAGCAACCTAATTAGCTTCATTGTTAAAGTTGTCCGTGATGAGATTCGAACTTGCAACTTTTGGGTTGCTAGACGTTCGCGTTAAACGACCAACCCAACATCCTCTCTCCTTTAGCTTTTACGTTAAGTAACCTGTCTTATGTAACCATACCAAACGTAACATATCATACTAATTTGAGTGTCCCGTATTTTCATTTACTATGTTATGTCTAGTCTATGAGACCAAGCTGTGTTTTCGGGGAAAAAAGCATTGTCCTACTGGCCGAGGTGGCAATTTTGGTTGACTAATTCATACATCTCAAACATTATGTAACTCTTTGAAGGAGTATCTGGAGTTCCAGAAGGAGAGGAGTAAAATGCTGGTCTCACCAGCTTCTCCTAGAGTTTACATTTACATTACATTTTAGTCATTTAGCAGACGCTCTTAACCAGAGCGACTTACAGGAGCAATTAGGGTTAAGTGCCTTGCTCAAGGGCACATTAACGTCATTTAGCAGACGCTCTTAGCCAGAGCGACTCACAAATTGGTGCGTTCACCCTATAGCCAGTGGGATAACCACTTTACAATTTGGGGGGGGGGTTAGAAGGAATACTTTATCCTATCCCAGGTATTCCTTAAAGAGGTGGGGTTTCAAATGTCTCCGGAAGGTGGTGAGTGACTCCGCTGTCCTGGCGTCGTGAGGGAGCTTGTTCCACCATTGGGGTGCCAGAGCAGCGAACAGTTTTGACTGGGCTGAGCGGGAGCTGTGCTTCCGCAGAGGAAGGGGAGCCAGCAGGCCAGAGGTGGATGAACGCAATGTCCTCGTTTGGGTGTAGGGACTGATCAGAGCCTGAAGGTACAGAGGTGCCGTTCCCCTCACTGCTCCATAGGCAAGCACCATGGTCTTGTAGCGGATGCGAGCTTCAACTGGAAGCCAGTGGAGTGTGCGGAGGAGGGGGGTGACGTGAGAGAACTTGGGAAGGTTGAACACCAGACGGGCTGCGGCATTCTGGATGAGTTGTAGGGGTTTAATGGCACAGGCAGGGAGCCCAGCCAACAGCGAGTTGCAGTAGTCCAGACGGGAGATGACAAGTGCCTGGACCAGGACCTGCGCCGCTTCCTGTGTAAGGCAGGGTTTAGTTTCTGGAACTAGCCATCACCCAGACCGGGAGATGACGGGAGATCTCAAGTGACGGGAGATGACAAGTGCCTGGACCAGGACCTGCGCCGCTTCCTGTGTAAGGCAGGGTTTAGTTTCTGGAACTAGCCATCACCCAGACCGGGACCGAACATATAAAAGATACAGTAATTCAAACTCAAGGTAAGTCCTGGCATGGAGGAAATATACAAAATGCGCTCATACAAACTCAAGGTAAGTCCCTGCCCTGTGTAATCATGTTTCATTCTATCTAGAACGTTAGTTCCTAGTTCCTCCATAGCCATAAAACATGATTATACCTGAGGAGACCCAGAGGCATATATAAACTATGGTCATAGAGAACATACCCAAGAAGATAAACATCTACCTTCAAACAAAACCAACAGGTCTGACTTTACTGTGTGTGTAATGTGTCTGTTTACAGTACTGTATGTTTGGATTGCAGCACCTGACTGTCAATGAGTATGGTATGTGAATCTGATGCTGTTGCATTCAGTGTGTATTCTTACTTTAGTATCATCATCTCTAATGATGTCATTGTTGTGTGTTTCTATTTCACCCTGGAACAATGATCGAATGGGGGAATTATTGGTAAGACTGTGATGAGACCTCAACTACTCTTTGTTTGAAATACAGGTGCAGTTTATCAAAATGCATGTCCTTCATGTACACAATACCTAACCAGTAAATGTTTCACTAGAATGTGAAATGTGTCCAATATTAACTGTATTTATTAATTATCTTGCTAAGGCGCGGGCGATCAAATACAGACAGGAGAATGACGAGGCAGTTGGAGGGTTCTTCTCACAGGTAGGAAACCTATATGAAGTTCATCATCTGTGGGGTGAGTAGGCAGGCTGATGATGGTAGTGACAATGTATAAAATATTTAAAATCAATTGAAAAGAAAAGAGTGTGCACATAGCGGGACTACTTTTCTTATTTACTGTAGATGGTTGACAAGCAATGGACTCACATTTTCTCACATCATTCACACAATAAATAAGAAAATATGCTGTGCTTTAACGTGACATTAAGTTATCAAAACTACTGACATATGTTCATGCTTATCCATGTGTACTAAGATCTCTGTATGTCGTTAGTTTACCTCTTCAGCTTATAAAGACCTCCAGTCCAGAGACGAGACCAGAAACTCTGCCTTGCTGAAGGAGGGATGGGATTCTAGTATGTATTACAAAGGTAGGAGAGAACACACACACACACACACCAACACACTCCTCAGAATGACAGGCTCGTGGGCAGTTAGTAAGTTGGTATTAATGTTAGTCATGCAGGGCATACATGTAAATTGCTTCCGTCTGTTAGGATTAGGGTTGCAAAGCTATCGGTAACAATTTTTATATCTGTGTCCATATTGCCCATGAATTTCTAGTAGATAGAACATAAGGTTCAAGAGAAAATAGCCTAATGAATGAAAAAAGCATCTAATCAATAATGGCATTATTTTCTATTAACTCTATAACTCTGCCACCAGTTTGGCCCCAAAACATTTACAACAAAGACATACTGACATAGTATTATAAATAAAAGTGTGTAAAACAAATAAAGGATATTTCATGCTGAAACCCTCATATTAAACACCAGTGATATTCACTAAGTTGTGATGTTTTACAGCTTTGTCATTCTATTTTTAATTTTTAAATCATCTTATTAGATTGTTTTATATACTGTATATATGACTTGTGATAAGGCCACAAAGAGGGCCAGAGATACTTACAGACATCTGTGATAATCTGAAGTACCCAAAAAGGCCACTAGATGCCATCTGATAAAATTCCATTTATTCCTTGAAAGTTACCAACATTATGGTAATTTGCTGGTGAATTTAGAAAGTTTCCAGTAATATACCCTCCCTTTGCAACCCTAGTTAGGATAGACCAGAAATAAATGCATGCTTCAGATCAGACTGTGACTGACTGTGACCTCTGATCATCATTTCAGACCCCTTTATTTCATGATCATGTAATACTTTGTCTTGACATATTGAAATATGCTGCAACTGTCTTGTAAAGACAGACAGAGCTTGATGTTAAGTCAAGGGGTATAAATACTTTCTGAAGGCACTGTACACACACACACACACACACACACACACACACACACACACACACACTTTCACACTCACCACATATGCTGCTGCTACTGCCTATCCTGTTGCTTAGTCACTTTAACCTTACCTATATGTCAGTGGAGGTTGGTGGGAGGAGCTATAGGAGGACAGGCTCATTGTAATGGCTGGAATGGAATAAAAGGAACGGAGTCAAACGTGGTTTCCATATATTTGATACCATTCCATTAATACCATTTCAGCCATTACAATGAGCCCGTCCTCCTATAGCTCCTCCCACCAGCCTCCACTGCTATATTTACATAGCTACCTCAATTACCTCGTACCCCTGCACATCTACTCCCTACTGGTACTCCCTGTATATAGCCATGCTATTTTTACTCGTCATTGTTGTTCATTATTCACTGTGTATTTATTCCTTGTGTCACTATTTCTATATTATATTTTGTATCTTTATCTTTAAATCTGCATTGTTGGAAAAGGACCCATAAGTAAGCATTTCACTCTACACCTGTTGTTTACGAAGCATGTGACAAATACAATTTGATTTGAACATGGATTATTAGGTTATGTAATATGTTTTTCTATGTCTCATTGATTGTGTTTTGTATTGTGATTAATTGTTTAATGTTAATCGATTGATCAACATTTGTTATGCATATTTTTTGACCTGTGAATTTATTAAATATATGGAAACATGTTTTTGCAGTGATGGGATTGCAGACCCTGCCCCAGTATCTGTGCATTGGAGATGTCGACAGTGCATAGATAGATACCTCCTCTCTAATGCCCAGGAAGCTCTGATTGAAACTCCTATTAGTCAGCTCTGCAAGCGTTATAATGTCAAAATACGTTTGCTACTCACCAAATATGGAGTTTCGCTAAGCAACTATCTTCATTTGCTCGCGTTAAGGCCGGTATGTACTTCCAAAAAAGATGTAAATAAAATGTTTGAAGGAACCGAAAAAATGCCTATTCAGCACCTCCAATCACTCAGTACTGCCACGCACTGGTTTTGAAGTCTACAACAGCTCAATAATACATTGGAAGTGTCAAAGAGGCATTTTTTCGGTTGCTTGTACATTTTCATTTAGACCTTTTTTTAAATACATCGGAGGTAACGGGAGTAAATTAAAATAGTTGCTCAGCGAAACTCCATCTTTGTTGAGTAAAGAACATATTTTGACATTATAATGCTTTGCAGAGCTGTCTAATGGGAGTTTGAATCGAAGCTTCCTGGGCAAACACCTCACTGATAGTCAACATCTCAAACACACAGATACTGGGGCATGCAGACCCGAAGTTGCAAGCACTGTTCACTGTTCTAGAATTGTTTCTTTTTGGGGGGTTATGGATGTGATAAATAGGCTACTATGAATATCAGATAGGCCTATATTATATCTGTCACATTTATTCATTTTATAATATATTAACCTATGACGTATGTCCCCTGTAGCTTTAAGACCAGGGGGGCGTGTTATTATATGAGGCAGTGTCTTTTATTCGAATAGAGTAGTTGAGTTGGATTGCGTCGCATGTTTTTCGTCTTTATCCGCGACTGACTGATGCAAGACAGTCAAACTAAACTGCGGGTGTTTGTAATCCAAGGGAATTAAATAACACAGTCAACATTAATTCATTAACTTTTTTATTGGATCGTTCCTGCAACTAGACAATCATTCATTCAGAAAGACTCCGGCAGGATTGCGCTATTCAGAACCATGGACTTGCACATTCTGGATCACAGACTGCGAGTGACCAGCATTTGCAAAAATGGGCTGGTGAATTTCACTCACCCACTGATCAAACTCATATTTCTGCGGAACAGAACAAGGTAAGATTCTTTGTGTGAAGAGATCTGTTAATTTGAAGCCGTCCGCGATCCCAAAACGTGCAAAAAAACAAAAAACATTGCCAGGTCGTTGTTGATGGCAGACTAGCCCTTGATCATGTCTCTCAGTGCAATTAGGCTACATTACACATAAGTCATTGGACGAAGGCGTCTTCTGTAAGGGTAGTTTTTAAGATCTCTGACGCTAGGTCTGAACATTAATATACATGGCTTGCGGTACGGTTTTGGAAACATAATGGCCTTATCTTTCATATCAGCGAGAAATATATATATTTTTTAAGGTTACATTTATACACACCTTGATAGGGTTAGTGATCCCACATGGCCATATCTCCCTCCATGTTACAGCGCTTGTTTACAGAAGACAAGAGGCTCCTAACACCTGTGTGTAAACTTAACTCTGGAAGTGTACTATAGTTTTAAACGGATTGAGGCACCCAAAGCTGTATGGATCTGTGTAAAACTGCTACAGTAAGTGCATTTTTTTGTTGTTGAAGGATTCTTTCTTGGAGATGAAAGATAAGGGGCATATGTTTCGAAAGCCTTATCACATGCGATAATTGACGTTTCAAAACGTTAAGACACAGCGTCAGGATTGTAGTTCACATGAGGCAGTGCTGGGCGAAACTAATGACTGAGAACTGCAGGGAGAAGGCAGAATGCCACCTAGAGTTTTCGAGAGGTAATGGCAGACATTCTAGCTTGGACCTGTGTGAAGCTAGCCACAATAAGGATTTGCCACGAGTGGAATTGTGGTTCGCCTTCAAAATAAAAGTCCCCCGTTGAACGTGAATCAAACGTATACAAATAGTGCAATCATGCCATATTTGGACTAGATGATGCTAAACAAGGTCGGAATGTTATATAACTTCAACAAAATCCAATAATTATATATTTAAAAAATCAGTTGAAATTGCACTGTGGCTGTATTAAACTTTAGAATTGTATTGGGGGCATACTTATATGCACTGTACAGCCTAACCTATGGATGCTGCACCCATGAAATGGGGTATCAGCCTACTCAGTGACACTCACAGGACACAACTGTGTAGAGTTTACACAAATATTAATGTCTTATTGCAGGACTTTGACTGTGGGAAATCACATTTCCAGTCAGTCTATTGTGTGTATTAGACGTTCATATTGCACTGTATTAGCATCTAAAATATTAGCGCCTTAGGAATAGGCCGCCTAATTGGTTAAAACAAATATGCCAACAAACAAAACAATACTGCATCAGCTGTTGGATACAGATAGCCTTTGGGTAATGTGATTAGATCATCCACAAGACTCAACCTATATAGCCACCCCCAGTTCACTTTCCCTGTTCCCTGTTCAGGTGTCTGTTCTCACATAATATGATGATCAAAGCACTTTACTTTCAATGGGACCTAATCACTTCTCCAATACTCCTGTCCTGACTTGACTGTATCCTAAAGGCAAAGGCAGCTCTATGAAAGTGTTCTGCTTTATACTGAATATAGTAGTTCAGCGTTTAAAGTGCCCTGAATGAATGGTGGCTGTAGTGCCATTTTTTTTAGCCCTGTTAATCCTGCCTTTTGTTCTGTAGTTGTTTATGACTTGGCCTGGCTTGCATATGCATCGGCCAGGAAAAAAGATTAAACATCTGGCGTGTACTACAGTCAAAGGTACACAATTTTGGTTGTTTTGGCTCTGGACTCAGCACTTTGGATTTGAAATGATACAGCTTTAATTTGAGGGTATTTTCATCCATATCGGGTGAACCGTTTAGAAATTACAGCTCTTGTTGTACAAAGTCCCCCCATTTTAGGGGACCAAAAGTATTGGGACAAATTCACTTATGTGTATTAAAGTAGTCAAAAGTTTAGTATTTGGTCCCATATTCCTAGCACGCAATGTAGAGTCACAAGCTTAATGTGGTCATTGCGTGCTAGGAATATGGGATCAAATACTAAACTTTTGACTACTTTAATACACATAAGTGAATTTGTCTACACTTTAACCTCATAGTCATTGTATCATTTCAAATCCAAAGTGCTGGAGTACAGAGCCAAAACAACCACACAATTGTCACTGTCCAAATACTTTTGGAGCTCACTGTATGTATAGACTAATAGTATATTTAAGCAATAAGGCACGAGGGGGTGTGGCTAAGGGCTGTTCTTATTGACAAAGCAACGCGGAGTGCCTGGATACAGCCCTTAGCCGTGGTATATTGGCCATAAATCACAAACCCCCTTGGTGCCTTATTGCTAATATAGACTGGGTACCAACATAATTAGAGCAGTAAAAATAAAGGTTTTTTCATACCCGTGATATACCACGGCTGTCAGCCAATCAGCATTCAGGGCTCGAACCATCCAGTTTATAATATACTGTATAGGTCTAGTAGTAGCAGCATATATAATTGTATGTAGCCTATTTATTCCAGAGGTGTAAAGGAGGCTCAATGTACACAGTAGGCCTAGGCTTACATACTGTAGTTTGCCCATTTTAAATGGGAAGAAATGCCATCCATGCCAAGTGGGAGAAGGCAGTTTAAATGGTTATTTTATAGCCTAGACCTCACTTTGTGTTATGTGAGGTCCAAGCAGCACTACCGGCTGTCTTCAAGGACCTGCTTATCATAAAAGTAACATCTGTCTACCAGCTTAGGCACCATACTCTTCTGGCAAGTGTCACCGATGTTAGATTTGGCACCCAGTTCTGGAACAGTCTGGCACATGATGACAGTTCCTTTTAGATGTTTAGACATGTACACAGCGGATATATTGCTCAATAATACCTTCTAAAGGAATTTCTCAGCGACTCCCTGCGTTGAGTCATTAGTAGGCTATTCATTGTAGCTGTAGACCTATTGCTATGGGTACACTACATGATAGTGCATCTAGGGCCTAGGCCTAGGATGTGGTGAATCCAAAAAACAGCCAGAATGCACTAGAATTGCCCTGGCATAGCCTGAAGTAGCCATTTAGGGACTCGGGCTGTGTTTTTGTCTTTGTTGT
Source organism: Coregonus lavaretus (assembly GCF_964263955.1). Classification (NCBI taxonomy): domain Eukaryota; kingdom Metazoa; phylum Chordata; class Actinopteri; order Salmoniformes; family Salmonidae; genus Coregonus; species Coregonus lavaretus. Next base: position 43,129,549 of record NC_140001.1, on the reverse strand, counting down.
GTCATGCTTTGTATTTATGTCATATTGTCATATCATTCTGTTGTCTGCTGACCTTGATATTTTCCTGTTTTTGGGGTAGGGGTCAGGCCATGTGGAAAAGGGAGGGTTTATGCTGAATTGTTTAGACTAGAGTTACCATGAATGCATTTGGGGAACATAACAACAAACCCTAATGTAAACAATATGTTCTTTTGTAGACAGCCTCATAATAGCAATAGGTTTTTGAGTTCTCCCTCTTACAGGCCTCTAGCTGCCATTCATTAGTCCTATAGTAGGCTACCCAAGAAAGGGTACAAAATCACTCAAAAGCAAACAACCATGACAGGATTTTTAAGGAGGTAGGCTAACCAACCACCCAGAAGTCATCGCAGTGCATAGAAACCAAGCAAAGCTTCAGTTGTCAATTTTTTTGTTGTAGCTCTGTCTGACAGTTTCTTCAGTAGCACGATTCTCATTCAGCTTTGCTATTCTAGAAAAGCCATATGAGTGTGTGCTCAGCAATAACTAGCTGGTAAAGGAGTCTTTTATTAAGCCATATCGGTTCTTTCTCTATCCGAGGTTCTGTTTGAGGCCATACTTTTTTTCTATTCTTCTGGTGAAAATTAGCACTGCTAGCCTACATAATGGTTTGAAGAAAAGGTTAAGGAGGAGGATGCAGTATCTCTCTCAGCTGAGCGTCTGCTACAGTGTTAATCTATGAAGGCCGTGTGTGTGTGTGTGTGTGTGTGTGCGCGCCCACACACTCACTGTACAGTGTTTAGCCTATGTTGCTGCCTTCCCTATAAATATGGGCGATTCCTTGTAAAAGTCAACCTGAGCATGCACAAATAAAGTTTGTCATTTCCAAATGAATCCACGTTCATAATTACCCTTAAGCTCTATATGTTGGAGTTCAGGCTTTATTTGAAAAGTTTTAAGTAGGACGTTGCAAGAATTTTGACCATTACAGAGTAGGTGACCAAGTCTCAGGTTTTTCAGTCAATCATATTTCTTGGCTTTTAGAAAGGGCTCCGAGCTTGTTTTTTCCACTCAGAGCTGTTCCCCAGTATTAGTTATGAAGACGAGATGTTAATGATGCAATACAGATAAAATAGAAGTGTCTTGAGTTTTGTTTGCATGTTCTACAGTCTTGTAAATATAGGGGGGTGACTGGTACAGACAATGTAACATCCAAGCATTTCCTTTGAAATGGCAATCCAGGTTTTGACCTAAGACTTACAAACTCACAGACCTTTGCTAATATGTTCAGTCTCTCCATAAAGCTTGTCCATTTCATGTAGCATCCATAAAGCATCTTATTTGCTTTATTTCTCCAACGCTGGAATCTCCCATAAACAGAATAGGCCTACTCTCTATGTAGGCCTACTCTCTAGTCAGTGGTACAAAGACCGAAGGGCAAGGCAAGCTATTCCCCTTTTCTCTGCAGCTTGCTAACTCGAGAGCATAGGTCGCAACAATGCCACCTCTGAGCCAAAAACGATGGGGATTTTTCTATTTGCCTGCTCCAGTAGGCAGTCAAGGTTGGTGCCCAATATTTATACTGTGAAGGCCCGGGGGCCCTGGGCTAGCAACAGGGGGAGAGATGGGTAAACTTTAGCCATTGTTCATGAGCAGACACTGTGAAAGTGGAATGCTCATTAGGTCAGCCTACAGCCAACCACAAGGTTGCACCACGCACACCCACAGTTGCATAGTACACGCACGCACACACACAGGCAGGCACAAATCAAAGTTTATTGGTCACGTACACGGATTTGCATAAAACATTAGTTGCATCCCCTTTTGGCCTCAGAACAGCCTCTTTGTCGGGGCATGAACTCTACAAGGTGTCAAGTGTTTCACAGGGATGCTGGCCCATGATGACTCCAATGCTTCCCACAGTTGTGTCAAGTTGTATGGATGTCCTTTAGGTGTTGGATCATTCTTGATACACAAGAAACTGAGTGTGAAAAACCCAGCAGCATTGCTGTTCTTGACACACTCAAACCGGTGCGCCTGGCAACTACTATCATACCCCATTCAAATGCACTTAAATATTTTGTCTTGCCCATTCACCTTCCGACTGTCACACATACACAATACATGTCTCAAGGCTTCAAAATCCTTCTTTAACTTGTCTTCTCCCCTTCATCTGCACTGATTTGAAGTGGATTTAACAAGTGACATCATTAAGGGATCATAGCTTTCACCTGGATTCACCTGGTCAATTTGTCATGGAAAGAGCAGCTGTTCCTTATGTTTTGTACACTCAGGGTATAGCAGGTGCAGCGAAATGCTTATGTTACTAGCTCCAACAGTGCAGTAGAATGTCTAGCAAATACACTAATAATAAAACAAATCAAAACGAGAATTCAAGAAATGTCCAATTAACAATCCAAAGTAGATATATTAGAGCAGGGGTGTCAAACGTCCGGCCCACGGGCCGGATCAGGCCCGCAAACAGGTTTAATCCGGCCCGTGAGATGATTTTGTAAAGTATAAAAATGGGCTGCAATTTTTCAATAAACTAAACTGCTGTTCCAATTGCTTCCACTGGATGGAGCAATAGCAATTGTGTTAAGCAAGCAAACTGTTTATACCGGGGCAGAGCAAGTAGGTCAAGCAAGTGCAGCCAGTCCGGATGAACTACTTTGTTTTGCCCGCGATATTTATTACGGCTTCTACTTTTAACATTATGTGCTTTGGCACCCTCATTGCCCCAATATGTCTCTGTCAAAAAAGAGAAAAGTGGACGCAGAGTGTTCCAAGAAAAATGGTCATCCTCCTATTTATTCACGGAATTGAATGGGAAAGTTGTATGTTTGGTGTGTTCACAGCATGTTGCAGTGCTGAAAGAATATAACCTTCGTCGCCACTATGTGAGTCTTCATGCCGACAAATATGACAACTTTCAAGGACAGCGGAGAAGAGAGAAGGTGAATGAACTGTTGGCGGGTCTGAAGAAACAGCAGTCTGTGTTTACTCACAGCCGAGACATCAGTGACGCTGCAGTGAAAGCTAGCTACCTCATTGCTAATGAAATCGCAGTGGCTTCAAAACCATTTAGTGAGGGTGAATTTGTAAAAACATGCATGATGAAGGCAGCGGAGATTGTGTGCCCTGAAAAGCGCCAGGCTTTTGCAAATATCAGCCTGACAAGAAACACAGTTGCAGACAGGATTTCCGGTCTTTCAGTGGATTTGGACAGCCAGTTGAAGCAAAAGGTAAAGTCATTTATTGTGTTATCGGTTGCAATTGATGAAAGCACGGACATTACAGATGTTGCACACCTGGCCATTTTCATCCGTGGAGTTGATGACACATTGACCGTCACCGAGGAGTTTGTGGAGTTGGTGCCGATGACAGATACAACGACAGCAGCTGATATTTTCACCACACTCGTGGGCGCGCTGGACAGGGTCGTAGTGGACTGGTCCCGCGCTGTCAGCCTGGCTACAGATGGTGCGCCCTCAATGATCGGGAAAAAAGCAGGCGTTGTGACAAAGTTCAGAGAGAAAGTGCAATCTGCAAATGGAGGATGTGATTATTTGACTTTTCACTATATTTTGCACCAGGAGGCTTTGTGTTGCAAGTCATTAAAGATGGATAACGTCATGAAGGTGGTCATCCAAATAGTTAATTTCATCCGATCCAGAAGCCTGAATCACCGTCAGATTGACAGCCTTCTCAGAGAGAAAGACCACATCAATGGCCTGCCATACCACACTGAGGTAAGATGGTTAAGCCGAGGTGCTGTGCTGAGGCATTTCTTTGATTTACGAGAAGAAATTGAACAGTTCATGGAAGAAAAGGGCAAACCAGTATTAGAATTTCATTCCGCAGAATGGATGCAGGACCTTTCATTTATGGTGGATGTTACAGAGCACCTGAATAACTTGAACAAACAGCTGCAAGGGCGCAACAAAGTTGTCACGCAGTATTATGACAGCATACGTTCTTTCAAGTTGAAGCTGTCATTGTGGGATACGCAACTCGCCGGTGGTGATGCAGCTCACTTCCCCTGTCTGAAAAATGTGTGCGCGACCCAACATGTGGCAGACATGAAGCGGTTCAAAGATAAAATAACGGGACTGTTACGGGAGTTTGAGCAACGCTTTCAGATTTTTGGTGAACTGGAGAAAGACTTCAATGTTTTTTGCTCGCCATTCACCGTGAATCCCTCTGATCTGCCCGTCAGCATCTAACTTGAAATAATAGACTTGCAGTGTGACTCGGATTTGAAGGGCAAATTTGCCGCAGCTGGCTTGGACACATTTTATCAGAATCTCTTGCCAGGTTACCCCAACTTGACAGCCCTCGCTGCAAAACTGTTGTGCATGTTTGGAACCACATATCTTTGTGAGCAAGTTTTCTCTGTAATGAGCATAAATAAAACAAAGCTGCGCTCAAGGCTCACGCACAAGCACTTGAATCACATCCTGAAGTTGGCTGCCACTCAGGATGTGACGCCTGATATTGATGCGCTGGTGAAAGCTAAAAGATGCCAGGTATCAGGAGTCAAATAAACTATGCAACCCCACTTAAAGTGCTGCATGAGACACCCTGACATAGTTCTGTGATATAGTTATGGGAATCACTGAGGCATTGTGTGTTTGTGTGTTCTTTGTCCTCAGAACCTTCAAATAACTTGAGGTGTTTTATGATTAATAGTGATGTTGTGCTTTTGGACACACTGTCCTCAGGCTCCAGCTTTATGTTTATATGTTGATCGTATTAAAACAAAGAAAACAATCTGAAGTTGTTGTTTTTAAGTTATATATATATACCAAGATTTTACTGGTCCGGCCCACTTGGGAATAGATTTTCCTCCATGTGGCCCCTGAGCTAAAATGAGTTTGACACCCCTGTATAAGAGTGAGCAGTGTCAGAACCAGAATATAAATATGTGGTGTGTGTATAGACAGTATATCGTTTGGAAAAGAAAATGGTATGTATAGTAGTAGCTCATTCTAATATACCTACAGTATGTCGAATACAGTATACATACACCGTTAGGAAGCAACAGTACCTAGATCATAGAAGTGACCAGTGTTTAATGTCTCTATATACTTGGGGCATTAGTCTCAAGGTGCAGGGTAGAGGACCGGGCAGGGAGCCGGCTAGTGATGGCTGTTCAACAGTCTGGTGATAGACGCTGTTTCTCATGGTCCCGGCTTTAATGCACCTGTACCGTCTGTCTGCTTGCTGGTAGCAGGGTGAACAGACCTTGGCTGTTCACCCTGCTTTCTTCAAGGCTCGCTCGCGCTCTCTTGCTAGCTCTCTTGCCCTCTCTCACAAATGTCTGCTCACTCAACGCTACCGAATAAATAACTAGTTTTTTCTTGTTCATCACCAATCATTTTAAGGACTGTGCCTTTGTTGGAACATGCAGTGAACTGGGGACAGAATGGAATCGATGCTTCGTTTTCTAATCTAAGCCTAGAATATAGAATTATAATGTTGAATCTCCCTGTCAGTGCCTCAGATGTTTTGTAGAAGCTTCATAGAAAAATTTAAATTATTACCACAGAAACTAACCATCAACGGTGTTACGCAGATAGGAAGTTAAAGACCCGGCTCCATCAACAAAAAAAAAGTGCCTGCTTAAATTAGGCGTTAACGATTTACTTTGACCACATATCCATAACGCATTTATAACACACCGCATTATTAAAACGTAATAAAATATATCCATAACATATCTATAGTGCATTCATGTCATGCAATGCAAGAGCTCATATTTGTGTATCTTAATAGATGCATCATTACAATGACAACGTAGTGTCATCATTATGGCTGTTCTCAAAAGTGTGCTTCTGCCATACCAGCTCTTAGTGAGTATGTCAAAAGGCCAAACCATGTTTAGAAAATTATATATATAGCTTGTACTAGCCCCATATCCCCCACCGGCAGGTACAGGCCTGTGACTTACCTTCCTTTCACTGACATCAGTGGTGCATGAAGATCCCCACAGGGTAGAATCCTCAGGGTACATTTTACGGATCAAATCGTGTAGTTAAGGGTCATATAACTCTTTCATAACTCATTCACAGCCCTCCACATCACAATTAACTTGGCCATACTGGTCTATAAACGCACACATGAAAGGTCTATGTACAGTGCCTTGCAAAAGTATTCACCCCCCTTGGCGTTTTTCCTATTTTGTTGCATTACAACATGTAATTTAAATTCATTTTTATTTGGATTTCATGTAATGGACATACACAAAATAGTCCAAATTGGTGAAGTGAAATGAAAAAAATAACTTGTTTCAAAAAATTCTAAAAGATAAATAACGGAAAAGTGGTGTGTGCATATGTATTCACCCCCTTTGCTATGAAGCCCCTAAATAAGATCGGGTGCAACCAATTACCTTCAGAAGTCACATAATTAGTTAGATTGCACACAGGTGGACTTTAAGTGTCACATGATCTGTCACATGATCTCAGTATATATACACCTGTTCTGAAAGGCCCCAGAGTCTGCAACAGCACTAAGCAAGGGGCACCACCAAGCAAGCGGCACCATGAAGACCAAGGAGCTCTCCAAACAGGTCAGGGCTAAGTTGTGGAGAAGTACAGATCAGGGCTGGGTTATAAAAACATATCAGAAACTTTGAACATCCCACGGAGCACCATTTTAAATCCATTATTAAAAAATTGAAAGAATATGGCACCACAACAAACCTGCCAAGAGTGGGCCGCCCACCAAAACTCACGGACCAGGCAAGGAGGGCATTAATCAGAGAGGCAACAAAGAGACCAAAGATAACCCAGAAGGAGCTGCAAAGCACCACAGTGGAGATTGGAGTATCTGTCCATAGGACCACTTTAAGCCGTACACTCCACAGAGCTGGGCTTTACGGAAGAGTGGCCAGAAAAAAGCCATTGCTTAATGAAAAAAATAAGCCACTGTATGAATTCTATGCAGTCAATATACTGTCATTTCTATTTTCCCATTCATAAAGCATGTATAAACATGCCTCACTTATCAAAGAATACGGACACAACACAGAATGTTAAAGGAACTATTAACATTTTGTTAAAATTTTCCAGATGTAGCTAGCACAGAAATCAATTGCTGAGGACATCACCAAAGAATCCTACTATTGACATTTACCTATTTGACTTTTCTTTAATAGATTTAACAAAGTTTGATATTCAAAGATTCAGACTCATAGCAATAACTATTTTTGTGAGTAAAACGTAATATCACAGGGTGGTAAAGCTAGCTAGCGTTTCCCCCTTATTCATTAGCTAATGTGGCTAGCAGCTAGCTAAGCCCCTGGCACAATGTCAACACGTTTTCCATTTCGGTCAATAAATGTTAGAAATGTGTTAATAAAAGTCATTAAACATTTTGTTACAATGTTAGCTAGCCATTTCACTACTTACATTGTACTTTTGCACATTACAACCCTTTTTAAAACAGGACAAATTAAGAGACCGAAACCAGTTGCTTTAATTTTGACTGCAGAGGAGAGGTGAGCGGTCATTGTGAAATCACTTCGGGTTAAATGTGCAAATTTACAATATCAGTCATGAACTCGTATTGGTTGTTGTTAGTGACTTTTTGTTAGTTCCCCCTTCTGTTTGAGCGACAATTTTTGGTTTCTTGTCGCTACTTAAATGCGTTGCCTTGTCCAATATAAACATGGTGTTTACTGGCTGTCAACCCTTCAATACAAGAAGGATTGTGTATATACAGTTGAAGTCGGAAGTTTACAGACACTTAAGTTGGAGTCATTAAAACTCATTTTTCAACCACTCCACAAATTTCTTGTTAACAAACTATAGTTTTGGCAAGTCGGTTAGGACATCTACTTTGTGCATGACACAAGTAATTTTTCCAACAATTGTTTACAGACAGATTATTTCACTTATAATTCACTGCATCACAATTCCAGTGGGTAGGAAGTTTACATACACTAAGTTTACTGTGCCTTTTAAACAGCTTGGAAAATTCCAGAAAATGATGTCATGGCTTTAGAAGCTTCTGATAGGCTAATTGACGTCATTTGAGTCAATTGGAGGTGTACCTGTGGCTGTATTTCAAGGCCTACCTTCAAACGCAGTGCCTCTTTGCTTGACATCATGGGAAAATCAAAAGAAATCAGCCAAGACCTCAGAAAAGAAATGGTAGACCTCCACAAGTCTGGTTCATCCTTGGGAGCAATTTCCAGACGCCTGAAGGTACCACGTTCATCTGTACAAACAATAGTACGCAAGTATAAACACCATGGGACCACACAGCTGTCATACCACTCAGGAAGGAGACGCGTTCTGTCTCCTAGAGAAGAACGTACTTTGGTACGAAAAGTGCAAATCAATCCCAGAACAACAGCAAAGGACGTTGTGAAGATGCTGGAGGAAACCGGTACAAAAGTATCTATATCCACAGTAAAACGAGTCCTGTATCGACATAACCTGAAAGGCCGCTCAGCAAGGAAGAAGCCATTTCTCCAAAACCACCATAAAAAAGCCAGACTACGGTTTGCAACTGCACATGGGGACAAAGATCATACTTTTTGGAGAAATGTCCTCTGGTCTGATGAAACGAAAATAGTACTGTTTGGCCATAATGACCATTGTTATGTTTGGAGGAAAAAGGGGGTATCTTGCAAGCCGAAGAACACCATCCCAACCGTGAAGCACGGGGGTGGCAGCATCATGCTGTGGGGGTGCTTTGCTGCAGGAGGGACTGGTGCACTTCACAAAATAGATGGCATCATGAGGAAGGAAAATGATGTGGATATATTGAAGCAACATCTCAAGACATCAGTCAGGAAGTTAAAGCTTGGTCGCAAATGGTCTTCCAAATGGACAATGACCCCAAGCATACTTCCAAAGTTGTGGCAAAATGGCTTAAGGACAACAAAGTCAAGGTATTGGAGTGGCCATCACAAAGCCCTGACGTCAATCCTATAGAATATTTGTGGGCAGAACAGAAAAAGTGTGTGCGAGCAAGGAGGCCTACAAACCTGACTCAGTTACACCAGCTCTGTCAGGAGGAATGGGCCAAAATTCACCCAACTTATTGTGGGAAGCTTGTGGAAGGCTACCCGACACGTTTGACCCAAGTTAAACAATTTAAAGGCAATGCTACCAAACACTAATTGAGTGTATGTAAACTTCTGACACACTGGGAATGTGATGAAAGAAATAAAAGCTGAAATAAATCATTCTCTCTACTATTATTCTGATATTTCACATTCTTAAAATAAAGTGGTGATCCTAACTGACCTAAGACAGGGAATTTTTACTAGGATTACATTTTATATATATATATATATATATATACACACACACACTGCTCAAAAAAATAAAGGGAACACTTAAACAACACATCCTAGATCTGAATGAATGAAATAATCTTATTAAATACTTTTTTCTTTACATAGTTGAATGTGCTGACAACAAAATCACACAAATTATCAATGGAAATCAAATTTATCAACCCATGGAGGTCTGGATTTGGAGTCACCCTCAAAATTAAAGTGGAAAACCACACTACAGGCTGATCCAACTTTGATGTAATGTCCTTAAAACAAGTCAAAATGAGGCTCAGTAGTGTGTGTGGCCTCCACATGCCTGTATGACCTCCCTACAACGCCTGGGCATGCTCCTGATGAGGTGGCGGATGGTCTCCTGAGGGATCTCCTCCCAGACCTGGACTAAAGCATCCGCCAACTCCTGGACAGTCTGTGGTGCAACGTGGCGTTGGTGGATGGAGCAAGACATTATGTACCAGATGTGCTCAATTGGATTCGGGTCTGGGGAACGGGCGGGCCAGTCCATAGCATTAATGCCTTCCTCTTGCAGGAACTGCTGACACACTCCAGCCACATGAGGTCTAGCATTGTCTTGCATTAGGAGGAACCCAGGGCCAACCGCACCAGCATATGGTCTCACAAGGGGTCTGAGGATCTCATCTCGGTACCTAATGGCAGTCAGGCTACCTCTGGCGAGCACATGGAGGGCTGTGCGGCCCCCCAAAGAAATGCCACCCCACACCATTTTTTTTTTTTTTTTTTTGTCATTTAGCAGACGCTCTTATCCAGAGCGACTTACAGGAGCAATTAGGGTTAAGTGCCTTGCTCAAGGGCACATCGACAGATTTTTCACCTAGTCGGCTCGGGTATTAGAACCAGCGACCTTTCGGTTACTGGCACAACGCTCTTACCCACTAAGCTACCTGCCACCATGACTGACCCACCGCCAAACCGGTCATGCTAGAGGATGTTGCAGGCAGTAGAACGTTCTCCACGGCGTCTCCAGACTCTGTCACGTCTGTCACGTGCTCAGTGTGAACCTGCTTTCATCTGTGAAGAGCACAGGGCGCCAGTGGCGAATTTGCCAATCTTGGTGTTCTCTGGCAAATGCCAAACGTCCTGCACGGTGTTGGGCTGTAAGCACAACCCCCACCTGTGGACGTCGGGCCCTCATACCACCCTCATGGAGTCTGTTTCTGACCGTTTGAGCAGACACATGCACATTTGTGGCCTGCTGGAGGTCATTTTGCAGGACTCTGGCAGTGCTCCTCCTGCTCCTCCTTGCACAAAGGCGGAGGTAGCGGTCCTGCTGCTGGGTTGTTGCCCTCCTACGGCCTCCTCCACGTCTCCTGATGTACTGGCCTGTCTCCTGGTAGCGCCTCCATGCTCTGGACACTACGCTGACAGACACAGCAAACCTTCTTGCCACAGATCGCATTGATGTGCCATCCTGGATGAGCTGCACTACCTGAGCCACTTGTGTGGGTTGTAGACTCCGTCTCATGCTACCACTAGAGTGAAAGCACCGCCAGCATTCAAAAGTGGCCAAAACATCAGCCAGGAAGCATAGGAACTGAGAAGTGGTCTGTGGTCACCACCTGCAGAACCACTTCTTTATTGGGGGTGTCTTGCTAATTGCCTAGAATTTCCACCTGTTGTCTATTCCATTTGCTCAACAGCATGTGAAATGTATTGTCAATCAGTGTTGCTTCCTAAGTGGACAGTTTGATTTCACAGAAGTGTGATTTACTTGGAGTTACATTGTGTTGTTTAAGTGTTCCCAGTGGGGAGAACAAGTATTTGATACACTGCCGATTTTGCAGGTTTTCCTACTTACAAAGCAAGTAGAGGTCTGTAATTTTTATCATAGGTACACTTCAACTGTGAGAGACGGAATCTAAAACAAAAATCCAGAAAATCACATTGTATGATTTTTAAGTAATTCATTTCCATTTTATTGCATGACATAAGTATTTGATACATCAGCAAAGCAGAACTTAATATTTGGTACAGAAACCTTTGTTTGCAATTACAGAGATCATACGTTTCCTGTAGGTCTTGACCATGTTTGCACACACTGCAGCAGGGATTTTGGCCCACTCCTCCATACAGACCTTCTCCAGATCCTTCAGGTTTTGGGGCTATCGCTGGGCAATTCGGACTTTCAGCTCCCTCCAAAGATGTTCTATTGGGTTCAGGACTGGAGACTGGCTAGGCCACTCCAGGACCTTGAGATGCTTCTTACGGAGCCACTCCTTAGTTGCCCTGGCTGTGTGTTTCGGGTCGTTGTCATGCTGGAAGACCCAGCCACGACCCATCTTCAATGCTCTTACTGAGGGAAGGAGGTTGTTGGCCAAGATCTCGCGATACATGGCCCCATCCATCCTCCCCTCAATACAGTGCAGTCGTCCTGTCCCCTTTGCAGAAAAGCATCCCCAAAGAATGATGTTTCCACCTCCATGCTTCACGGTTGGGATGGTGTTCTTGGGGTTGTACTCATCCTTCTTCTTCCTCCAAACACGGCGAGTGGTTTAGACCAAAAAGCTCTATTTATGTCTCATCAGACCTCATGACCTTCTCCCATTCCTCCTCTGGATCATCCAGATGGTCATTGGCAAACTTCAGACGGGCCTGGACATGCGCTGGCTTGAGCAGGGGGACCTTGCGTGCGCTGCAGGATTTTAATCCATGATGGCGTAGTGTGTTACTAATGGTTTTCTTTGAGACTGTGATCCCAGCTCTCTTCAGGTCATTGACCAGGTCCTGCCGTGTAGTTCTGGGCTGATCCCTCACCTTCCTCATGATCATTGATGCCCCACGAGGTGAGATCTTGCATGGAGCCCCAGACCGAGGGTGATTGACCGTCATCTTGAACTTCTTCCATTTTCTAATAATTGCGCCAACAGTTGTTGCCTTCTCACCAAGCTGCTTGCCTATTGTCCTGTAGCCCATCCCAGCCTTGTGCAGGTCTACAATTGTATCCCTGATGTCCTTACACAGCTCTCTGGTCTTGGCCATTGTGGAGAGGTTGGAGTCTGTTTGATTGAGTGTGTGGACAGGTGTCTTTTATACAGGTAATGAGTTCAAACAGGTGCAGTTAATACAGGTAATAAGTGGAGAACAGGAGGGCTTCTTAAAGAAAAACTAACAGGTCTGTGAGAGCCGGAATTCTTACTGGTTGGTAGGTGATCAAAGCAGTCAGCTGGTATTCTGTCTATAATGGAGTGGCCAGCACAGTCACTGGATCTCAACCCTATTGAGCTGTTGTGGGAGCAGCTTGACTGTATGGTACGTAAGAAGTGCCCATCAAGCCAATCCAACTTGTGGGAGGTGCTTCCGGAAGCATGGAGTGAAATCTCTTCAGATTACCTCAACAAATTGACAACTAGAATGCCAAAGGTCTGCAAGGCTGTAATTGCTGCAAATTGAGGATTATTTGCCGAAAGCAAAATTTGAAGGACACAATTATTATTTCAATTAAAAATCATTATTTCTAACCTTGTTAATGACTACATTTCCTATGCATTTTGCTATATTTCCTATTCAAACTCATTTAATGTATGTTTTCATGGAAAACAAGGACATTTCTAAGTGAGGCCAAACTTTTGAACAGTAGTGTAATTCATACATAGACCTTTCATGTGTGCGTTTTTATAGACCAGTATGACCAAGTTAATTGTGATGTGGAGGAGGGCTGTTAATGAGTTACGAAAGAGTTATGGTATGACCCTCAACTACACGATTTGATCCATAGAATTTACCCTGAGGATTCAACCCTGTGGGGATTTTCATGCACCATTGACTTCATTGAGAAGAAACATAAGAAAGTAAGTCAAGGGTCTATACTGACCAGTGGGGGAAATGGGGCTAGTACAGGCCGGCTATATATTAGCATAATTTTCTAAACGTGGTTTGGCCTTTTGTCATATTCACTAAGAGCTGGTATGGCAAGGTAGATGGATTATTTTAAATATGTTATTGGACCATAAACAGATATGGCTCATTAACCTTTACGGACCAAATAATGATGATCCACAATTCTTTGACAATATATATAATAAATTATCAGCCCTGCAAGCAATTCAAGACAATATTATTATGGTGGGGGATTATAATACTGTTTTAAATAGCTCAATGGACCGTAAAGGAAATCACACCACAAACAATCACCCACATGCGCTTAAGGAAATTGTGAATGTCATGGATACATTAGAACTAGTAGAAATATGGAGGCTTAAATATCCTGATCTAGTGAGATATACATGGCGGAGACTCAATCAAGCTAGTCGTCTTGACTTCTTTATTATCTCATTCTCATTCTCATTGGCACCAAAAGTTTAAAAAGTGTTGATAGGGGACAGAATGCAGTCGGACCATCATATAATTGGCATATACATTACTCTTACTGAATTTCCACGTGGGCGAGGCTATTGGAAATTTAATCAAAGCCTATTGGATGATAATTTATTTTTAATTAGGACAAAGGAATTTATAACTGACTTTTTCCGACATAACATAGGTACAGCAAATCCCCTTATTGTATGGGACACCTTTAAATGTGCCTTTAGAGGCCATGCAATTCAGTACTCATCTCGAAAACAAAAGCAATTTAGGTCAAAAGAGTTTATACTAACAAAGGAAATAGAAAGTCTAACAGAACAGATAGATGCTCAGAATAAATTAGAGGAAAAACAAAAAGAAATGGATAAACTTATTCAAGAAAGATGAAGTGTAATATATTATAAAAATAAAGCAAACTGGATGGAATATGGGGAAAAATGCACAAAATTCTTTATTAATCTTCAACATAGGAATGCTACCAAAAATAATTTAATGAAACTGGTTACAATTGACGGAGTCACCCATGATTCACCAAATGATATTTTGAACGAGGAAACAAATGCTTAAAGTACTATGTTTTATTTTCAGTCGCCTCCATCTCCTCTAACTGAAGCTAATTGTAGAGATGTTTTTTCTATTGATAATGTAAAATTAACAGCCATACAGAAAGACTCACGTGAAGGTGAAATTACAGAGGAGGAACTTCTGGATGCAATTAAAGACTTTAAGTCCGGGAAAACTCCAGTGTTGGATGGCATACCAGTCGAGGTATACCAAACCTTTTTTGATATACTAAGAGGACCGTTATTAGCATGTTTTAACCACTCCTATGTAAATGGTAGATTATCTGACACTCAAGAAGAAGGTCTGATCTCATTATTACTGAAACAGGATACACTTACACTTCAGTGTTGTGATGCAAAAATTCTAGCAAAATGTATAGCGCATAGAATTAAAAAGGTATTGTTGGATATTATTCATTCTAATCAGACAGGTTTTTTACATGGAATATACTTTGGAGATAATATAAGGCAAGTATTGGAAACAATAGAACACTATGGAAAATCTGGGAAACCAGGCCTGCTATTCATAGCAGACTTCGAAAAGGCATTTGATAAAGTACGACTGGGGTTTATATATAAATGCCTGGAGCATTTCAATTTTGGAGAATCTCTTACAAAATCATGTATAGTAACCCTAGGTGTAAAATAGTAAATAATGGCTATTTCTCAGAAAGTTTTAAACTGTCAAGAGGAGTGAAACAAGGTTGTCAACTATCGGCATATCTATTTATTGTGGCCATCGAGATGTTAGCTATTAAAATCAGATCCAATAATAATATCAGAGGATTAGAAATCCAGGGCTTAAAAACAAAGGTGTCATTGTACGCTGATGATTCATGTTTTCTTTTAAATCCACAACTAGAATCCCTCCACAGCCTCATAAAATCCAGGGCTTAAAAACAAAGGTGTCATTGTACGCTGATGATTCATGTTTTCTTTTAAATCCACAACTAGAATCCCTCCACAGCCTCATAGAGGATCTAGATAGATTTTCTAACCTCTCTGGATTACAACCAAATTATGACAAATGTACTATATTACGTATTGGATCACTAAAAAATACAATTTTTACACGACCATGTAGTTTACCAATAAAATGGTCTGATGGGGATGTGGATATACTCGGAATACATATCCCAAAGGAAATAAATGATCTCACTTCAATACATTTTAATAGAAAGTTAGCAAAAATAGATAAGATCTTGCTACCATGGAAAGATAAATACCTGTCAATTTGTGGAAAAATCACCCTGATTAACTCTTTAGTACTATCCCAGTTTACCTATTTGCTTATGGTCTTGCCTACGCCTAGCGAACAATTTTTTTAATTATATGAGAAAATAATATTCTATTTTATTTGGAACGGCAAGCCAGACAAAATTAAACGGGCCTATTTATATAATGAATATGAATTCGGAGGACAGAAATGATTAAATATTAATATTATCACTAAAAGCTTCAGTCATACAAAAGTTATACTTAAATCCGAACTGGTTCTCAAGCAAATTAGTAAGATTGTCTCACCCATGTTCAAGAATGGCCTTTTTCCCTTTATTCAGATTACAACCACTCATTTTCAGTTATTTGAAAAGGAAATCATCTCCCAAATATCACTATTTCTAAAACAAGCCATAGAAAGTTGTTTGCAATTTCAATGTAATCTTCCAGAAACTACAGAACAAATAATGCAACAAATATTGTGGTTAAATTCAAATATACTAATTGACATAAAACCTTTTATTTTTCGACAAAATGTTTAAAAAAGGTATAATCTTTGTAAATGATATAATCAGTAGGACTGGTGGAGTTATGCACATGCAGCTAACAAAAACATATGGAAATGTCTGCTCTACCCAAAATTACAAACAAATAATTGCAGCCTTACCGCAAAAATGGAAGAGGAAAGTGGAAGGGGGAGAAAGTAAGGAACTTGTCTGTCGGCCTTGCATTATAGAACATAATTGGTTAAGGAAAACTGTGACAAATAAAGTATATCAGTTTCATTTAAGGACCAAAGGATTGACAGCCGTCCCATATAGATTGCAAAATAGTTGGGAAGAGATTTTTGACGTACCGATCCCATGGCATAGTGTTTATGAACTGACACACACAACAACACCGGATTCAAAAATTAGAATCTTTCAATTTAAATTATTATATACAATTCTTGATACCAATAGATTGTTATTTATATGGGGGATACAATCTTCCGAGCTCTGCAGATTTTGCTGTGAAGAGACAGAATCATTAGATCATTTGTTTTGGTTCTGTCCATTTGTAGCTTGTTTTTGGACACAGGTCCAGGAATGGCTAAAGGATTGCAATATTTTACCTGGAGCTAACCTTGCAGATAGCATTACTGGGTGATCTGAAAAGTCATAGTCAATCGATCAATAATATAATAATACTTTTAGCAAAAAAAAATATTTTCAATTCACAATCTGTAGAAGCAATGAGAATAGAAAGGTTCAGAACTTTTGTAAAACATCACAGTACAGTTGAAATATATATGGCAAATAGAAATCCTATATGGATGGTGTTAAGAGATAGATGGGAGGTGTTGAATGGAGTTGAAGGATGGGACTAATAACAACTAACAACAAATAATAACAAGATAACTAATAATGTAAGCATACTGTGTCCATAATAAGTATATAGGTTGTAGGTTGGGAGCTTTTGGGAAAGAGCACAGTTAGAAAGATATGGCATATAGAAGCAAACCAGATGGACATCATGAAAATGATCGGAGAGGTTGAGAGTAGAAGTAGTTCAGGAGCAAAAACAAATAAAATATAATTATTGTAAAATTGACTGTGTCCATAAAATGTAGATAGTAAGTATAAGCTGGAAGTAGAGGCCTAAGCATTGTTTCACTAATTTACCCCAAGTAGGGAAAGGATGGCGGGGTTGAAAAGTAATAAAGGGGAGTATATATATATATATATATATATATATATTATTTTTTTTTTTAAATGGATTGGAAGTGATGCAGACAATTACATTGATGGAAGTTACAATCTATCTGCAATATTAAGCTGATCCACCCCCCCCCCCCCCCCCAAAAAAATAAATAAAATAAGAGCTGGTATGGCAGAACCACACTTTTGAGAACAGCCATAATGATGACACTATGCTGTCATTGTGATACTACATCTATTATGATACCTAAATATGAGCCCTTGCATAACATAGCACATTCATGTCATGCTATGCTATGGATATATTTCATTCACCTTTAATAATGCGGTTGAGACCTGTTATAACAAGTTAATGAAATGTTTATAGTTTTGTAATTAATGCATTATGAATATGCAGTCAAAGTAAATTGTTACCAATTAGGCTAACTATAGTGCCCTCTCCCTCTGGTATAAAAATAATTCATGAGCTTTTAATGTTTGGGCTGTGCACAGTTTTTTTTTCTATGAGAAGGTTAGCCTAAACAAAGCAGACAGAGGGTTGCTAGCACTGTCCTCTCTCCCTTCTTCTAGCAGGCTTAACAATAACAAGTGGAAAATCTAGCCCTAAATTCTGAAGCAAACTTTTTTAACATCCCCGTTCATACTCTGACAGGCCGGGCCCGGGTCCTTGGCACGGGCTACCTATCAGGAAGTAGCTGTAGAGCTGGACAGGGTGAGAGGTCAACAGGATGGGCTGGCTGGGAGGTGGCAGGAGACAATGGGCTGCTGAGTTAGCTCGCTGCCTCGCTCGCTCTACAGTCGGCTGGGTGGAGCTGTCAATTTTTTTCCCCTGTCACTGGCTGCGTCCGAAATGGCTCCCTATTCCTTCCTGTATGATGTGCAGTGCTCTACTTTTTATGCACTACCATAGGGCTCTGGTCAAAAGTAGTGCACTATGTAGGGAATAGGGTGCCATTTCGGACACACCCCTCTCTTTGGATGAATTGCCCCGTCTCATGGAACCAGCGGATTACGTTTTGCTGAGTAGGACCATATTCTAGTGTAATGCAGCTGGTGGGAGAGGGGATGATGGGGGGGGCAGCAGGGAGGGATGTTGCTGTCTGTTGCTGAGGAAACAAAAGGGAAGGATGTTGCACAGTTTAATCATTCAGAAGATTAGATGGTCTGACTCTGCAACTTTGCGCTCATGACAATGACCGTAGAAGTTGACTAGTATATAAACCTACAGCACAAACCGATCTGGGACAAGGCTGTCTGTCCTCTTCCATTTTGCAACAACCGCTTTGCAGGGGAGAGGGGTGGGGTTTAATGAGACTCGTATCATTATGCTGAATGCACTGACTTGCACTTTGTGAATCCTGCTCTTTCAGTATACTCCTCTCCTGGAAATATTCGCCTTTGTATTCTGCCTAGGGCCCGATCTCATCCCATAGTTCTCGTGAATGGATCTCTCTCCTGCTGTGCAGGGGACCGCCTGCCACAAAGACATTATGTGTCCCCGAAACTCCCCCTGTCCCAAAATCTCCTCTTTCCCCTCTGTCGCTGAGACCTAAGTATTTTGGGTTCAGGCCTGAAGTGAATCCAGTCTGAATCCCACGCTTACCCTAATGTCCCCAGTGCTCCCCACTGCTAGGCTGCACAGCAAAAGGCCTAACGAATGGGGCCCTCGAAAGAATGACCGTCCTGCCATCCCATCTTAGAACGGGTCTGGCTCTGCTCTCTCCAGGAAAAAAAAAAAGAAGGAAAAAAAAGAACTGTGGGTGATTGAAGCAAAGCAGAACCTTGTTGAATTGGGTACACACATTGTGAGCAGAGTAGACCAAGCTGGGGGAATGTTGGCACAGTGAAGACTAGAGCTTGGCTTGGTGGTTGGCCAGCAGGCACTAGGCCTAAATCACCCTAACCCCGCGCACACACACACACACACACACACACACACACACACACACACACACACACACACACACACACACCCTTACCATCGCTATACTACACAGTAACACTCAGTGGCAATCTGTTGTTTAAGTTTGCCTCTGTTTATCCCTTTCTATCTCTCTCTGTCTCTATCTCAGATGCAAGTTCTTCAGTCTGACAGAGACCCCCGAGAACTACACTGTCGTCCTCGATGAAGAGGGATTTAAAGGTAAATGACTCCCCTACTTCTTATCAAGTTAACCAGAGGCACCACTTAACAAACCTCCATCCACTGCCTATTCTCAATCACACTCCCTTAGCATGCTGTAGGCTGAAGTCAACAACAACTTCGTCACATCACATGTTTTTTATGGCCCATTCTTATCTTTGATTCATATTATTCCCAGCATCTGTTTCTCACAAATGTAGTTGATATTACGGGTGCATAGTGCCTCCGGGCCTTCTCTCTTTCTATTTTAAGAGGTGAAAGCTGGTGCAGAGAAGCCACAAGGGCCTCCTTCTGACAAATGATTCTAATCAGAACAGTGGCCCTTTTGAAGGGGAATAGAGAGATAGAAAGTGAAGTGAGAGAGGTGGTAATGGGAGAGCGAGAGCAATAGGGGATGAGCGAGTGATGTTTAATTAGTGATTGAAGGGTCCTAGAACTGCCTGTTAATGTTGTGAATAAATAGCATTAGTTTCCCAGTCAACACGTGTTCTTGTTCTTCTTCCCCTGAAGTAATATTTGAAATAGGCTACATAGAAACTAAGAAACATAATGCTATAGAGGATGAAATAACATAGCGACAAACACATTTCCTTTCGCAAACTCACAGCTGAATGCATACAAGGTTCAATCCAGTACAATGCGTTATTAGCCTGTGTCTAACTACAGTCGTGGTCAAAAGTTTTGAGAATGACACAAATATACATTTTCACAAAGTCTGCTGCCTCAGTTTTTATTATGGCAATTTGCATATACTCCAGAATGTTATGAAGAGTGATCAGATGAATTGCAAAGTCCCTCTTTGCCATGAAAATGAACTTAATCCCCAAAAAACATTTCCACAGCATTTCAGCCCTGCCACAAAAGGACCAGCTGACATCATGTCAGTGATTCTCTTGTTAACACAGGTGAGAGTGTTGACGAGGACAAGGCTGGAGATCACTCTGTCATGCTGATTGAGTTAGAATAACAGACTGGAAGCTTTAAAAGGAGGGTGGTGCTTGAAATCATTGTTCTTCCTCTGTTAACCATGGTTACCTGCAAGGAAACGCATGCCGTCATCATTGCTTTGCACAAAAAGGGCTTCACAGGCAAGGATATTGCTGCTAGTAAGATTGCACCTAAATCAACCATTTATTGGATCATCATGAACTTCAAGGAGAGAGGTTCAATTGTTGTGAAGAAGGCTTCAGGGCGCCCAAGAAAGTCCAGCAAGCGCCAGGACCGTCTCCTAAAGTTGATTCAGCTGCGGGATCGGGGCACCACCAGTGCAGAGCTTGCTCAGGAATGGCAGCAGGCAGGTGTGAGTGCATCTGCACGCACAGTGAGGCAAAGACTTTTGGAGGATGACTTGGTGTCAAGAAGGGTAGCGAGGAAGCCACTTCTCTCCAGGAAAAACATCAGGAACAGACTGATATTCTGCAAAGGGTACAGGGATTGGACTGCTGAGGACTGGGGTAAAGTCATTTTCTCTGAATCCCCTTTCCGATTGTTTGGGGCATCCGGAAAAAAGCTTGTCCGGGGGAAGTCAAGGTGAGCGCTACCATCAGTCCTGTGTCATGCCAACAGTAAAGCATCCTGAGACCATTCATGTGTTGGGTTGCTTCTCAGCCAAGGGAGTGGGCTCACTCACAATTTTGCTTAAGAACACAGCCATGAATAAAGAATGGTACCAACACATCCTCAGAGAGCAACTTCTCCCAACCATCCAAGAACAGTTTGGTGACGACCAATGCCTTTTCCAGCATGATGGAGCACCTTGCCATAAGGCAAAAGTGATAACTAAGTGGCTCGGGGAACAAAACATCGAAATTTTGGGTCCATGGCCAGGAAACTCCCCAGACCTTAATCCCATTGAGAACTTGTGGTCAATCATCAAGAGGCAGGTGGACAAACAAAACCCCACAAATTCTGACAAACTCCAAGCATTGATTATGCAAGAATGGGCTGCCATCAGTCAGAATGTGGCCCAGAAGTTAATTGATAGCATGCCAGGGCGGATTGCAGAGGTCTTGAAAAAGAAGGGTCAACACTGCAAATATTGACTCTTTGCATAAACTTAATGTAATTGTCAATAAAAGCCTTTGACACTTATGGAATGCTTGTAATTATACTTCAGTATACCATAGTAACATCTGACAAAAATATCTAAAAACACTGAAGCAGCAAACTTTGAAGACCAATACTTGTGATACTCTCAACTTTTGACCATGACTGTACATATACATGGTGGTTGTTCACCAGGACCATCTTACTCAGTGAATTTCATAAAAATAAAAATTGTGAAACATTAAAGTATACAACTACACTAAATATATTCACTTGTCACCAAATAACTGATTTAAAACACTGTTTTGCAATGAAGGTCTACAGTAACCTCAACAGCACTCTCTGGGGTAGCAGCATGGTGAAGTCGGAGGACAGACATTTTCCGTCCTCCTCTGGGTACATTGACTTCAATACAATCCTAGGAGGCTCATGGTTCTCACACCCTTCCATAGACTTACACAGTAATTACGACAACTTCTGGAGGATGTCCTCCAACCTATCAGAGCTCTTGCATGAACTGACATGTTGTCACCCCAATCAAAGGATCAGAGAATGAATCTAGTACTGAAGCATAAGCTACAGCTAGCTAGCACTCCAGTGCATCAAATGTGGTTAGTAGTGGACTCAGAGAGAGAGAGACAATACCGTTTTGAACAAATTAATTTCTTAAATGAGTGAGGGTTGGGAAGGGAGAGAGACGGGTTTACTAACGTGTTAGTTCTAGTAGCTATGTTGACTATGACGTTAGCTAATATGGTGGCAACGATGTAGGCTTTGTTTAGCGGTTATGATATGAAGGTTTGGCTTGGAAATGTTTTTTTCACCTGGTCACAGACCGCTAATGTGTTGTGCACTGAAGTTCACAAGCAAAGGGAAAAGGTGAGAGGAGGTATTGAATGTGTCAATCTGTCACCTTGATTACTCCAATTTGTCTCTCGACGTGCACTTTTGTTATAAACTTTCATTTGTAGGTTAGGTTGTAGCAACCTCATGATGGGTATAGGGAACATTCAAGTATCATGTAGTAGCCTAAACCTATCGATGTTACATTGAGCTGGGTGAATGGAATATGAATAACATTCATCCAATATGCTGTAATAGAAATAAAATAAATGTTCCTCCCTAATCGTAAACGGCACCGACCGCCACTGTTGTGCACATATCCTAGTTTGCGACTCCATATCCAAGGTTCCTTCCCCTTAGTTTTAAACACACACCTCTTTCCCAGGTAGCTGCCAGGCCAGGCTAGCTACTGTTGATAGCCTGTTTGGGGAAGTGGTGAGGACTGAGCAGTATCCTGTCTGTGGGTCAATTTAGACCCCCTAGGCCCAGTAGGGAACAGTGTTGTTTTCCCTGGCCAGTGCCCATCCGGTGTGAATAGACTGATGCAAACAGAGCGGAGAGTTAGAGGAGGGCTTGGTTGAACTCTGACTCTTGACCCCTGCCCAGACCACACACACCGTCTAGCGATAGAAGTAACCTACTGCTCCAGAATCACCTTACCCTCCCCAAATCTTAATCTCAACCACTTAGAGGTACAACTACAAAACTGACCTTAGATCAGTCTCTTGGGGAAACTCCATCCTGTAGAGAGCATATGGGTATGTTGTGGAGAGTTGTTTTGATGCCATGACATAGGATCCACTTCCTGGTTGTAACTCATAGCTGAGTGATAGTTTATAAATAGCATAGGAATTTTAGACCCCCGTGAAGGAAGGGGCTGGCAGTGGGGGTGGAGTTCAGAGGAAATTACTTAAAGCAGCTGTGTAGACATGGCTTGAGGCTAGGTTGGGAAAGTAACAACTTTGTATTTGGCCTGTATTTACGTTAGTTTAGAAAGTAGGCCTAACTTTAGCTGTGAGTTTTTTGTTCAATACAGTATAGGCTCCCCCCCCCCCCCCCCCCCCCCCAGTAATTTTCTAACGGTCCCCTGGTGGATGTGCTAGTCTTTGCTTGAGTGAAATCTGTGTGTTTGCATGTGTCTGCTCCCTGTCCTGACGTGACCCTCACCCCTCCAGAGCTACAGCCCTCGGAGCACCTTCAGGTGGAGGGTTCCGTGTGGCTGCCACTCAATGTCGTCTCCAACGGCAATGCTTCTAGCAGCTCGCAGGCGGTGGGCGTGACCAAGATTGCGAAGTCCGTCATCGCCCCGTTGGCCCAGCAGCACGTGTCCGTCTTCATGCTGTCCACCTATCAGACGGACTTCATCCTGGTGAGTCCGCAAACTGTGGCTGTAATTCCGACCAGTTATTACCTGGGGCTTATTGGGTTGGCTGATACACTAATTTATTGTTCTTCTACAACATAATGGGCCTTAATGTCCAGACAGAAATGATGTAATGTTACACCCTCCTAAACATGCCCCTGGTGTCTAACCATGACAGAGTTGCTAAGAGAGAGGCTGTATATTCTGTATTATTTGTCGACTTGACGTTTTAACAGGTGAGGTATTAACAACCACTGTACTGAGAACCGGAACTTAGCTGAATATTCAAATAGCATTTGTTGATGTCTCACCAGTGAAAGTGATAAGTGGGCAGAAATGGAAAACATAGTGCCAGACGGCCCTGTCAGCAAATATGTTAATTCCTGACATAGTTCTCAGAGTTCATGGGCTCTGTTATGGCAAGACAAAAGACAGTGGTAGTGTCAAAAGAGAGCGAGCATATTACAAAAGGGTGGTAGTAAGAACTCAAAACATAGCATTTTTTTACGACATTGATAAGTTGTGATGACCTATGGATATGCGGAGCAGTCTATTTCTGTCACACTTCAAACTCAATAAGTGTTGAGCCAGGTAGTTGACTATTTGAAGTGTTACAGAATATTCTGACTACAAAGTAAGCTTTTTTTCACACTGTCAGAATGTAACCCCAGTACCTGTTGTCTCCTCAGGTGCGGGAGAAGGACCTGGCTGTAGTTATCCACACTCTGGAGGAAGAGTTCAACATCTACAGAGAGGTGGGGGGAGAGTACTCAGCTGTACTCAGCCAAGATGTCCACAATGGCTTCCAGAAGAACGGCAAAGAATGTACGGTTCAGGAGAGAGGGATGAGGGAGAAGAGAGGTAGGGGGAAGGACGGGAGAGAAGGATAGAGGGAGACAGGATGGAATGTGCAACAAATGTGCATTAACACCAAAGTTCACCCATTTTTGGATTTGACATGCAGTTAAATCCATTATCTCTGACTCATAGCTGATGCATACAGTGCATTCGGAAAGTATTCAGACCCCTTGACTTTTTCCACATTACAGCCATATTCTAAAATGGAATACTTTTGTTTTTTTCCACCCTCCTCAATCTACACACAATACCCCATAATGACAAAGCAAAAACAGTTGTTTATTTTTTATGGAAATATCACATTTACATACAGTACCATTCAAAGGTTTGGACACATACTCATTCAAGGGTTTTCTTTATTTTTACTATTTTCTACATTGTAGAATAATAGTGAAGACATCAAAACTATGAAATAACACTATATGGAATCATGTAGGAACCAAAAAAGTGTTAAACAAATCAAAATATATTTTTGATTCCTCAAAGTAGCCACCCTTTGCCTTGATGACAGCTTTGCACACTCTTGGCATTCTCTCAACCAGCTTCATGAGGTAGTCACCTGGAATGCATTTCAATTAACAGGTGTTCCTTCTTAAAAGTTAATTTGTGCGTTTGAGACAATCAGTTGTGTTGTGACAAGGTAGGGGGGGTGGTATACAGAAGATAGCCCTATTTGGTAAAAGACCAAGTCCATATTATGGCAAGAACAGCTCAAATAAGCAAAGAGAAACGACAGTCCATCATTACTTTAAGACATGAAGGTCTGTCAATACTGAAAATGTAAAGAACTTTGAAGTTCCTTGAATTCTAAATAAATCACAGACAGTGTCACCAGCAAAGCACCTCCACGCCATCACACCTCCCCCTCCATGCTTCACGGTGGGAACCACACGTGTGAAGATCATCTGTTCACCTACTCTGCCTCTCACAAAGACACGGTGGTTGGAACCAAAAATCTCAAATTTGGACTTCCACCGGTCTAATGTCCATTGCTCGTGTTTCTTGGCCCAAGCAAGTATCTTCATCTTATTGGTGTCCTTTAGTAGTGGTATCTTTGCAGAAATTCGACCATGACGGCCTGATTCATACAGTCTCCTCTGAACAGTTGATGTTGAGATGTGTCCGTTACTTGAACTCTGTGAAGCATTTATTTGGGCTACAATCTGAGGCTGGTAACTCTAATTAACTTATCCTCTGCAGCAGAGGTAACTCTGGGTCTTTCCTTTCCTGTGGCGGTCCTCATGAGAGCCAGTTTCATCATAGCGCTTGATGGTTTTTGCGACTGCACTTGAAGAAACTTTCAAAGTTCTTTAAATTTTCCGTATTGACCTTCATGTCTTAAAGTAATGATGGACTGTCGTTTCTCTTTGCTTATTTGAGCTGTTCTTGCCATAATATGGACTTGGTCTTTTACCAAATAGGGCTATCTTCTGTATACCACTCCCCCTACCTTGTCACAACACAACTGATTGTCTCAAACGCACAAATTAACTTTTAAGAAGGCACACCTGTTAATTGAAATGCATTCCAGGTGACTACCTCATGAAGCTGGTTGAGAGAATGCAAAGAGTTTTCAAAGCTGTCATCAAGGCAAAGGGTGGCTACTTTAAAGAATCTCAAATATAAAATATATTTTGATTTGTTTAACACTTTTTTGGTTACTACATGATTCCATATGTGTTATTTCATAGTTTTGATGTCTTCACTATTATTCTACAATGTAGAAAATAGTATATAATAATAATATAATATGCCATTTAGCAGACGCTTTTATCCAAAGCGACTTACAGTCATGCGTGCATAAATTTTTTGTGTATGGGTGGTCCCGGGGATCGAACCCACTACCCTGGCGTTACAAGCGCCATGCTCTACCAGCTGAGCTACAGAGGACCAGAAAAACCCTTGAATGAGTAGGTGTGTCCAAACTTTTGACTGGTACTGTAAGTATTCAGACCCTTTACTCAGTACTTTGTTGAAGCACCTTTGGCAGCGCTTACAGCCTCAAGTCTTCTTGGGTATGACGCTACAAGCTTGGCACACCTGTATTTGGGGAGTTTCTCCTATTCCTCTCTGCAGATCCTCTCCAGCTCTGCCAGGTTGGATGGGGAGCATCGCTGCACAGCTATTTTCAGGTCTCTCCAGAGATGTTAGATCGGGTTCAGGTCCGGGCTCTGTCTGGGCCACTCAAGGACATTGTCCCGAAGCCACTCCTGCGTTGTCTTGGCTGTGTGCTGAGGGTCGTTGTCCTGCTGGAAGGTGAACCTTCGCCCCTGTCTGAGGTCCTGAGCGCTATGGAGCAGGTTTTCATCAAGGATCTCTCTGTACTTTGCTCTGTTCATCTTTCCCTCAATCCTGACTAGTCTCCCAGTCCCTGCCCCTGAAAAACATCCCCACAGCATTATGCTGCCACCACCATGCTTCACCGTAGGGATGGTGCCAGGTTTCATCCAGACGTGACGCTTGGCATTCAGGCCAAAGAGTTCAATCTTGGTTTCATCAGACCGGAGAGTCTTTTAGTTGCCTTTTGGCAAACTCCAAGCGGGCTTTTACTGAGGAGTGGCTTCCGTCTGGCCACTCTACCATAAAGGCCTGATTGGTAGAGTGCTGCAGAGATGGGAGAACCTTCCAGAAGGACAACCATCTCCACAGAAGAACTCTGGAGCTCTGTCGGTGACCATCGGGTTCTTGGTCACCTCCCTGACCAAGGCCCTTCTCCCCCGATTGCTCAGTTTGGCCGGGCGGCCAGCTCTAGTAAGAGTCTTGGTGGTTGTAAACTTCTTCTCCAATCAAGTTGTAGAAACATCTCAAGCATGATCAATGGAAACAGGATGCACCTGAGCTGAATTTCGAGTCTCATAGCAAAAGGTCTGAATACTTATGTAAATAAGGTATTTCTGTTTTATTTTTTACATTAATTTCCAAAAAGTCTGTTTTGGCTTTGTCATTATTGGGTATTGCGTGTAGATTGATGATGGGGAAAAAAATATTTAATCCATTTTAGAATAAGGTTGTAACGTAACAAAATGTGGATAAAGTCAAGGGGTCTGAATACTTTCATGCATGGTTGAGGTTGTAAACCAATGAAATCTAACTCGACATTCTCCTTTTGTCTCCAGCCGCCCAGCCTACAGTACACCCGGTGCTGATACCACCGAACCAGTTCTGTGTGATGAGTCTAGACCCAGACACTCTGCCTGCCATTGCCACCACACTTATCGATGTGCTCTTCTACTCCAACAGGTGCAACCTGCTCTCGCATACAGTGCACTTCCTTGGTGACCTTTTCTCAGAGTTATAGCCTTACTAATAGAAACGATGAGCACTGTGTAAAACCATTCATTAATACGGGGTTGATCATAACTTAGGGGGGTACATTTTGCCTTTGAGCAAAATATCCTGTCAATTATTTGATAATGACCGGAATTTTTTTTTGACGTTTTTGTCTGGAAACATTAACGTGGAAGACCCTACAGTCCTGATAAAGTGTCAACTATTTTCTCCCCCAGTCCTAAAGAGGGCGCTCTTCCCAGCCAGGATCTGGACTGTATCAAGTTCTTCTCCTTCTCCCTGATCGATGGCTACGTCTCTCTGGTCATGGACACTGAGGCACAGAGACAGTAAGACTCATCTCCTCTCACCTCTCTTAAATCTGAGCTGCCCAGAATCTCTCACATGACACACTGGGTAGTCTCGCTCACCAGAATCTGGGCGCTCCGCTACAGTGGCAGGAAGAAGAGACTACTCTGCCGGTGGTCACTGCTGTTGCATCTGTGTGTCGGTGGGTAGTTGGACAGATCATGTTGGTAACAGCAATGTGTATGTTTGTCTTCTCTTCTAGGTTCCCTGCTGATCTTCTCTTCACAA